>NC_134832.1:136325389-136625389 GCF_004210375.1 Tachypleus tridentatus | reverse complement strand
AAATGGAAAAGACCTATTTTTTCTTCAAACTTTGCTTTTGTGACCTGGGAGTGTATAACGAAAACATTGTTGTATAACTTTAATATAAATACATGTAAATCTTGATTCATATGTTGTTTTATTCACACCTTATGTAAATGAAAACTTGCAAATTTGCCTGTTTTTACATAGAAAATAGGTTAATTTCTAAGTTTCATTATCCAGGTCACAAAAGCAAAGTTTGAAGGGAATAATGGCCATTTTCTATACTTTTACAACATAAGCAATTAAGAAATAACACATACTATCCAGGAACAAAATTTGTGTTACATAGTGTTATTGCAATAAAAATGATACTTTAAGAGAGACTTTATCATATAGTTTAGATTTATTAAACATGTGGGTTTTAAGGCTTACTAATTTTTGTATTGACAAAAAATGTGATTTGTAAATTGTAGCCAGTGTTTCTTTGTCCCATATCAACATGCTGTGTGTATTTGTTACTCAATTTGCATTCAATATTTCACTGTCTTTATAATACTTTAAATGAAGTGAACAAACAGAACTTGTGTTAGCTTTTGGATTGATGAAGTATACTAATAGATTTCAAATTTCATTCATTTATTTCATGTATTATGTAACTACTTGAACTATGTTGTTGTGGATGAATCATATGCTGAGTTTATTTTTTGTTTTGCTTACTGATTTGCTCTCTTCTAGAGGAAATCAAATGTGCCTTTGAAAAATATGACCAAGTCTCTGTTACTGATGAAAAATTGTCATTTCTAAGGAAGAAGAGACTACTCAGGTATAACTGTGAAGCCCATAAGATAAAAAAAAAATTTTTTTTGTTGATATGCTCAGTTAAAAATGGATAATTATATAATACACAGCAACTCTTCTTGTTAAGAATTAGTAAATAAGCGTAAATATGTTTAAATTTTTCCATACAGTACCTTTCATTTGTTTGTCTTCAAGTCAGTTTTTGTTTGGTTTGTTTTAAATATTGTGCAAAGTTACATGAGGATAATATTTGAAAGGTATATAACAAAAAAATCCTCACAGAAAATTGGACTGGCATATTATAGGACTAGTGCAAAAAATATAATACAAGGTTTACACTGAAGCTCCTATATAATGGTGTTGAGAAATATGAATATAGTAGATCCATTCACTTATCTTAATATCTTTATGTTTGGTTTGTTTTGAAGAAATTCTTGGGATGAAATCAAATGAGAGAAAATTGTGTAGACAAATATATTTTTGTATGTTTTCATTTTGGTTTTTAATTTTGCTGAAAGCTTCACGAGGGCTATCTAGGCAAGCCATCCCTAATTTAGCAGTGTATGACTAGAGGGAAGGCAGCTAGTCATCACCACCCACTGCCAACTCTTGGATTACTCTTTTACCAACAAATAGTGGGATAGATCATCACATTATAACACCTCCACGGCTGAAAGTGCAAGCATGTTTCAAGTGATGGGGATTCAAACCCGTGACCCTCAGACTACAAGTTGAGTGCTTTAACCACCTGGCCACGTGTCTTCAACTCAGAGTTCAAAACATAACTCATTATTGTGTATTACAGTTTATCTTGGATGAGCCTCAAATGTTATTATATCACATTGTATAATTTAAATTTAGAAGTGAATTAAAAGTAGAGATGTGTAAAATTATTTATGTTTGCCAACAGGATTGATACACAGTTTTTTTTTTTAACAGAAGTATATTTTAATATACACATAATAATAAAATTTATAGTAATAGTTATTACAAATAATGATTTATACATAAAAGTTTTACAAAAATTACATACAATATTGAGCCTGCTATCTGATCCAGAACTTACTTGGCATTTTATTGAGAGTTCATGATGATCATATTAATTCTGAGTTGATGTCAGTACAGTCACTCGATGGGAAACTAGCTGGCCCTTTGCTGATCACACATGAACTGTTATCACTGAAGTTAAATGATTTATAATGTTTAAAAACTATAAATGATCTTGCTCAAATGTCTGTACTTTCCTGATCAATAAATATTAATCACAGTTATAGCTTCAGAGATTTTTAGCATACCAGCAGTAATACACCAACAATATATACTGTCTCTTAGCTCATTTGTTTATAAACGTTAGGCCTGGTTCTTGAAATTTCAGCTAGCAACAGTAGTGACAATCACTATTATTTACATACACAAATAGTACATTGTTGATTCTCACACTCAAGAATCTTCTACAGTTTAGTGAATAGGCAGAAGTTCACAATACTGATTTAATAGTACAAGTTGCATGCATTCATAAACATATTTAACTGCAACAGACACTGATGTTAAAATAAGTACATAATAGTAAATCTATAACACTGGGTAATGAATAACAACTAATGTTTGTGATCATTAATTATCAGGTTTCTTTACATTATGCATGATAGGTTTTCTTGGATTTCTTTTTGTCCCTAAGGCTGTTGTTGTAAAATAATTTATAGATACATGTAGAAGTGCTTAAAATAACAACTGTCATGCAAAGATGTTAATCAACACAAGTTATTGGGCACATAACACTGCTCATGTTAACAATTATTAATGCTGCTGTATATCTGGAATATTTAATTTCCAACTAAAATTGATTTAAAACTTACTTTATAACATGAAAACATGACTAAACCCTTGCAGTAAGTATATGTTTTAGCAGTTTTTGAAATACAGAAAATGTTGACGTGTATATTAACCCTTTCACAACAGTTCATTGGTCAAATCCATGTGATCATGTTTGTTGACTTGCATTCAAAGTTTTATTGAACTACTATTTTATGAATTTATGTCAGTAAGTTTGGAATCAAATTGTAGATTATAATTCAAATTTTAATATTGTATGTGACATAAGTTCTTAATTTAAAAGTAAATATTAAAAGAATACATCTAAATATAGATTTTAGTGAGTCATGTGGTATGTTAAATTCAGCAGTTTAAAATTAGATGTTTGTGACGACCTGTAGTTTCATACAAATTAGGAATTCGAATTACTAACATTTACAATCTAGGATATAAAATAAAAACCTTGTTTTGTTTTGTTTTTTTAATTGTGCTGAAATATGGCACTGAATCAAACATGGGGCCCCATTCAACTCTCCATTTTCTGAAACAGCTCCTCATATACTCTTACTACAGTATATGATGTGTAAATAATCGGTAAATGGTTTAGAATGTCTCTAGAGTAGTTTCCAGCCATTTTAGTCTGTCAAAAGGCTACCATATTTGTTCAATCCAAGATTTCAAGGAGGTAGCTTGTGTTTTTAGTCTGCTCGAAATTTCATATTTTTAAAAATCTAAATACATCTTAGTTACTAAGCTTAATAAATTATAGTGAAACTCTAAGGTATCAATATAGTTATTTATTATTTATATAAAACCAAACAAATTTTTTTCTTTGATATCCTCCACATGTGAAATTTTAAAAAGTTTAACAATCTATGTCCAGCAACAACCAAGTACAAAAGTCATAGTGAAAAGAGATAATTGTTTGCTTTACTTCTTGATTCACCATTCTATATCTTAAAAAAAAAAATAAGTTCAATAATTTATTTCTAAATAGTAATAATCTATACACATATATACAATATAAAATAACTTAAATGTGACTAAAACATAGCCAAGACAGGGAAGACTAATGGTCAGTTTCATGTTACTGGATATGTAACAATGGGTGCATGTGCACCTCATCAGTGCAAGTTATGTAATGTTAGCTAGGCATGACTAGAAGGTCAATATAGTGATAGATATATATGTAAATATATAGTGTTATGAAGCTTAAGCTACTTAGACTAAACATACATATTTTCATGTTATAATATGTAGTCATTCTAGCATGAAAAAACATAATTTATATTTAATTTTTGTTTTATGATGGTTACAAAGTTGGTCAAAATGACAGACTCTACACAGAGTATAGAAAATAACAAAATATAAAGTCTTACTGAAAACAAATGTTTAAAATGTATTTAGGAAGTCATATAGATTACGTAAAAATAATTTTTGGGATTAAGAACGGTTTTTTAGGTCATAACATGAAATCACTTTCATGCATTCAGTAATGAAACAGACTCTGTTTTTACAAACAAATCTTTAATAAAAAAATTTCATTAAAAACCTGATTTTGTTTATACAAAATACTTGTAATTTTTACTAAAGGTTTACAAAATTTTTTGAAGATACACATGTTGTGTTAAAAGTTGTAGTGTAAATACACATGTAAATGTGGAGACGAACTTGTGTATGTCATACTGAGTCTGTAACAAGAGAGTTAATGCTAAAGTGAACTGATGTAAAGTAATCAATAAACTTCTGTGATTGACTGAATACAGAAATAGTCCCAATATCACTCTATCAACAAAAAATACATACTTGTAAGTTTCTGTATGTGTGTTTATATTAACATAGAGCATTTTGTAAGGTAATTAACATTTGTCAGTTTTTGTGAAGTCACAATGTAATTGTCCAGAAAAAAAATGTAACTTAAATTGGCATAGTTTTATATTTGTCATAAAGAATTGCTACCAGTGTTTTTTCAGGTTACTTGTATACAAATGTTCTGTATCAATGAATAAAAAAAGTATGAAAAAATGTTTTACAGTTTTTAAGAGTAATAAGTGTTATTTCAGTAACTAATTTTTAAAGTATTGTTATTCATGTTGTTTTTTTTTCAGCAATATCGGATGTTCTCAAGAAGGAATGACATGGAATCTTGTAGTTGCCTTGAAACTTCTGAGTGTATGTAAACTTAGCAGGTATGTATTTAGATGTACTACTTATATTGAGTGATAATTTAAAAATAGTGTAATGACTGATATGGTTTCACTCTTACAATCTTAGATGGTTTAAATATTGGTGACTTTATCTTCTTTATAAAAGCCATATAAAAGGATTGGTACATCAAACATTGTAAATCACTCTCATTAATACGATTTGCTTAAATGTAATTAATGCAATGGAATCTAACTTTGATAAATATAACAAGTGGTTAACTTTTACAATAACTCGCATTTTACAGGAAAATTCAACTAATACATTTGTTTCATACAAAGATATGTTATAAAAAATCGTAAAATGTTCCATAGGAGAAGTATGATGACAAATTCAACTTTGTTTTTAATAAAATAATTTAGGCTTAGTTGTGTGTTGAAACTTCACAAGATGTGATTCTAATGTGAAACAGGTTTTACTGGTTCCTTTGAAATCTCAATTTCTTGCATGTATCAGTCTTCAGATTGGAACCAGAACTTAGACCTATAAACACACTGAAATATGCCTTTAATGAATCTGTAGAAACTGTGTGTGGAAACATTTTTATAAAATACTCTGTAAATATACACATGGATGCCATATTTCATCTGTCTCATAAATACAGTTATAATACATGTTTTGGTTTTTACAGTGATAATAGTCTTTGATACAAATCCTGGTGTTTCTATATTTACTATCTTAATTAGTTTTCATATTTCTAGGGAATTCTGGGACCTGGTAGTATATGAGGAGGTTGAACTCTCTCGGCAAGAACAGAAGAAAGTTGCAGAATGTGCCAGATTTATATTAGTTAAAAAACTTAAAGAGTATGAAAAAAAAGCCATTACAAACAAAAAAGGTTACGAAAATCTGAGAGAAAGTTTTCACGTCAGAGTGGCTCAAGCTCTGTGTTGGGAGGAACAAAGCATCCTTCTGAAAACACTGAAGGAACTGGATTGAAGGACCAATAAGGCCATTGATGAGATAATGTGTTAATTGTAATATTGGTCCTGTTGTGAAATCAAGTATTTTCTTCATGCTAAAGTGGGAGCTTGTTGTTATTTTATGTATTAAAGATAGGCATATTCTATTAGCAACTGTTTTAAGCAACTTTAAGTGAAGTATCCATACGAAACTTGTTGCAGTATCAATTAATGGCAATAACATAAATATGGTGCTTTCAGTACTGAACTAGTGGTCTTCTTTTACTGGAGTGGTGTACAAGTTTATAAATAATGTTTCTTAGCATTTTGTAAAGATAACATAGTTGAATTAACACAGTATTATGGACCGTACAAACACTGAGTTCAGAAATTGAAGTATACAGTTGTTTCTTTTAATTGTTTGTGTTGTTATACAAGTTTTTAAGAAACAGCAGTATATAGAATACAGGGACAAACCACCACAGTATGTCTTCAGAATACATATAGATAAGGATAATGTGATTTCTCAAATAACTAATTAGTTCTCAGTTTTTTTGTGCATGTATGCAGAATAGCAGAAAAGGTGACTGATGTACATATATTTTAAAACTTGAAATAAAATTAGAGACTGACTTCTGGTTCATACAGTTTTTTGATTAATGTAATAATAAAAAAATATGACTGAAAAATGATTTGTTAAATTCTTTTACAGTGAAAGATTGAGCTGCTTTAATGATTTGAGAAAATTGCAAAGTTCTGTTTAAAAAGTGACTTGAAGCCATGCAGTATCCAACATTTACCTACCAGTATTAAGTCTTCTTTTGACTGTTTATGGTGTTAGAAAATTTTAGTATTCAATTGTTATATTAAATTCAATTAAAATGACAGTTTAGAAATAGTGAGATACGTTGAAAGCACTTTACAACATAATTACTTGTATAAAGTAAACCAGTCTGCAGTCTGTAAAAACATCAGTTATTGTGAGATGCCAGATGGTACTGCACCCAAGTCATTGTTACATAGTGGATATCTACCAAAGTTGTGAATTTAAAACATTTAATTTGAATGTACTAGTCAAATTATGAAGGTCAACAAATGCTATTTTGACTAAAGAAAAGCAACATGGTATAGCCACACTGGCTAACAAGTACCTACAAAATGTTTATTTTACAAGCATATTTAAGTTAGTTTAGAAAATGCAAAACAATAACTGAAGTAGTTTTGGTAAACAAGTACCTGCAATTTTTGTCTCATTTTGACAACAATACTGCTAGTTTAAAATATACAGTGTGCTGTTCAATTAAAGAAGTTGCTATATTGGTTAATTATAGGTGAAGTGTATCTAATGGATGTGTGCAAACTGATAACTAGGGTTGTTTACTTTCAGTGGAGAAACTTAATACAAGGAATTGTTTATTTCAAGGACCATCATAATAACTTTAGCTTCTTGAAATTATATATAAAACAAAAACTGCTACTTTATGGAGTTAGAAAGGCTGGAAATTAATTTTTGGAAGAGAAAGACCACTGGTGGGACTCTGTATCTGTAAAGCCCAGGAGTAAGACGTGTAAACAGTCTCTTAACATCCATAATGCAGTTCCAAGATAGACTGCAACAAATATTTTCACATCTAGGAACCAGTCCAATAACTAAGGTCAAGCACATATCTACCAACTTCACTTCTGTCTGTACTGGGAACAGGGGGCTGCACTAGTAACTTGATTATATGCACCTCCATTATCTGAAGGTTTTTTCTTTTCACCAGATGTTCTCAAAATAATTGTGCCACCACAATTCTAAAGGATAATTTACACTTTTTGGAGAAATGGTCCCTCAGAAATTAATCTAGATTATAAAAGTTCATGTGTTGCTTGATAATCTGGGTTTTTCATGTACAGAATTTGGAGGACATTTAAATCATAAGTTAGCTGGTGTGAGCCTAGCCTTGCTTCTGTTATCTCTAGCTGTTAAAACAGGAATACAAAATATTTGTAGCTTTATTAACTTCATTTGATTTGTGATTAAATCACACAAAATACACATTAAGATGTCTTAAAAGGTTTCACTCAACTTCAGTCATTGTCCACCATTTTACAATTCACAGTGGGCATTCTTTAACCACAGGTGCATGGAGTGTCGCCCGAGTTATGCATATCTTCTTCCCTTGAGGTAATTGGTGTCTTCAGTCTGTTTCAACAAAAGCTTTTCCTGTGATAATTCCCAAGCATATATTTGTGCTAGTTTTTTAGATATTTTACAAAGTCAATGATAGGGTAATATATACAACTAGTTTGTAATATTGTCTGAACTAATTGCCTTTAGCCCCATATAGATCTCAATACATGCACCAATTGAGAAAAAAGTGCTAAATCTATGCCTCTAAAATCCTGGAAACATAGTTTGATTCAGGACTCAAAGGATGTGAAAATAGTTTTGGACTTTGAAGAGTCCAGAACTGTTCTAGGTCCAAGTTCTATTTAGCAAAGCCCAATGCACAAATCCCAGGCACCATGGTGCCCTGAATTTGTTGAGCCCTGTTGTAAGAAGAAGCTTTTTTTTTTTACTATAGAAGCCATATGATTGTTGCTTATATTACATTGATGATTTAAATATTTATTACTGAAGATACTTGGGCTCAGCAGTTCTTGTGGGCTTCATGTGCACGAGGAACAAAATGTGAACACTAAGACATGGCAGCAGAGGCAAATTGATATGACTGTCATAACAATAAACATGTTTTAGAATCTTTCTATGGCATGCCCAAAAATCTCTGAATGTCTTGATGATGATTTGAAGTTCAGGAGTTGCAAATTTTTTATCATGTACAGATAAATGTTGGAAAATGCTCCCTTGTTAGATTTCTTTATATTTCATAATTTGTGAAACCTTCACAATTTTGAAAAACTATAATCCATCTGAGTAGGAATGTATATTACTTACAAATCAGAAACTGCAATTCCACTGTCTGAAATACGAGCGACACGATATGAACTCCTATTTAACGAGAACATGGAGGCACACAGAATCCAGCAAATATCTTCATGTTGTCAAAATATCCTGGTAATTTGTTAATGTTCTTGTTTCAGTGAAAATTCCTTTTTAACATTCATGACACAACACACACTATAAGCGTTCACAAACAAAACTGATTTATTTACGTAGCTCAAGAAAAAAAAACGATTGTTTAGTCCTGTTAAAAAACTACCTCTCAAAATTTGGAAATTTCATTCGACTTACAAGGCTATAATGATCATCATATATTCAGCAGCAGTATTAGACAGAAGAATAAATCTACATTCAACAATCTGAAAAATACTGATATCTAAATTTCTTGTTTATGTTTTCACGTCTCACTACTTTATTTGGCTGCTTCCAACCTTTCAGACACATCCTTCCAATTAACAATATTCCACACAGCTTTCACATAATCAGGTCTCACATTCTTATACTGCAGGTAGTAAGCATGTTCCCATACGTCTATCCCAAGTAGAGGGATTAGGCCTAGAAAATAAAATGTAAGTATTTTACTCATCTTCTGAAACACACATTTTCACACTTAAGGTAGTTCAACATATATAACTATAAAAACTTGTATAACAAGGTATTAAAAATGTCAAATTGAGTTCCAGATTTAACGTTTAACAAAATTGTGCTGGTTAATGAAGAAAACTAAACAGTATATAAATTCTAGGGTTTCCCTTATACAAAAATACAATATAGCAAAACTTTCAGATATATGTCAACTCTTATATACAAACCAACAAGATAAGTGAGAGATGTCAGTTCTAGTTTATAAGATATAGAAGTTTAAGTAAAAATAAAGACTTTCAAATCTGAAAACTTTGCAAGTTTAATTACAACTGTTTATCTATATTATATTTTAATTCTGAAAAAATTCAGTAACTGGAACATATCAAAATTAACATTTTCTGAAACTGAAAATGTATTTTTGATAAATAGGTACCTCACTTTTTTTTTTTTACTTATACTGCCCTCTATTGGTGCAAACGTTTGCTAAAACTAGCCCTTATACTTCCACTTATCTCCCCACAGTAACATGCAAATGATTATGCAGCAGTCCACCACCAACACAAAAAAACACTACCTCTGTTATAACTAGTGCTATCTCTTAATCTTGCAGCTGTTAATCACTTCAAGATTTGTCAGATCACACCACGTCAGAGCATGGAGGATGAGTGGGAAATGTGTGAAGAGGTAGGAAAGTATGTATTAGAAATACAGTTTCAGTTTAACAAAATGTTAATTTCCTATACAATATTTTACATCTTCTCACAAAAATCTAAAATCCCCTTGAGAACACACCTAAAGAAAAACCATGTAAGAAAGAACTGAAAACAGCATACGCACAGGAAACCACTTCTGAGCCAAATATACTTGTACACATTATTAGTATATTACTAAAAGGGTGACAAAAAAGGAAGAACCCCAAGAAAAGTTGCAGGAATAATGATACCTCCCCAGTGTAGAATGGCTAGGATGCAACAGACTGTTAGAATATGACAACAACCAACAATTGGTGGTATCTGAAATTGTGCATCAATTCTGTAGTAGGAAGAGGGTCCTCTACCTATCACTTCAGGAACAGGTACCAAGAAGGAAGAGGAATTTCTGTAACAAGAACCCACCTCCACAGGTATGCACCTCTGACACAAGCAACAGAAAATCCACCACGAAGTTGGAGAGCTCAGGTGGGTGTACATCCCCAGTCCAAACCTTGGCAGCATTGGGGATTTATTATCAAGTCTGTAGTAGGAGGAGGGTAGCCACCGAAATACATGTGAGGACTTATGATGCTGGTCTAGCTCTAACCAACATCTAATTCTGGAAATTGACATCTAACATATGGTACAAGAACCACACAGAGGTGCTAATCAGGAAGGAAAGCAGAAGCAACAAAAAACAATATGTACATGACTGGCAACTGAGACACACAAATAAAATTGGGAAAATGAAACATGACACATAACACCACCCTACAGCCCACAACAGAAACTGAAAGACCTGTCCAAAAAGCCAATGTGAGGAATCCCAGGATGAGAAGGATAATAACCCCCTAGAGAGACCAACAGTGGTATATATATATATATATATATATATATATATACATACCACATACACTGGTAAATTGCCAAGAAAGAAGGATAAATAGAACAGGAAACAAAGGAAGTTAAATGCAAAAGTCTGACCTTCACACAAGGGACTGGATGAAGCCACATGTGAAGACAGAGAACAGGTATGGATGGATGATGCACATCAGTGTGTGGCAATTGGGGAGTGTTGGAGATAAAGGAATAGAAAGGGAGGCAACACCAAAAGCCAGTGCTGCAGTGGATTTTACCTGTAAGCCAGCCAACACAGTCACCAGCAGAAAACTACATGGAGTGACCTGAAATATGGCAAGGACTTGTAGACAAAAAGGAGGATATACAAACAGATAACAGCAGACTGAAAGCATTGACTGCTTATGCTAAAGGATGAAGAACAAGATATCAAAATTTGAAAAGAATGGCAAAAATGTCAAAATCTGGAACACCCCACAGATCACATAAAACCCAAAAAACATAAGGATCTGAAGACCACTCCATAAAGAGAATCTTGTTAAGACAGAATAATCAACCTGTGGCCAGGATTCAGGGCACTCAGAGTATAACATACCAACATAAATATCAGAGTGTACCATCACCAGTCAGCCCCAAAGAGACCACTGGAAGTGATGGAGAGACTAGAAAACATAAAAAGTTCCAATAGATTGACCTGGAGGGAGGACATTGAAAGAGATCACCATCCCACAACCCCTCAAGTGTTGAGATGCACCCTCCAGCCAGAAAAAGAGGCATCTGTGAAGTATTAAATTCAGACAAGAAGGAGGAAGAGAAAATAATATCCACAGTAGTACAGTGGAGCACCGTTAAGCCACGGTATTTGGGGGGTCAACCTGCTTAACCGCGGCTTAAACCTTTGTGACTGAAAAGCCGAAGTCGCCAACAGCTCCACCGAAGAGCCTCATCCAGGCCATTGCGTGATCATTATAATATTAATGTATAGACTATTCAGATACAATTGAAAAGTGCCATTTTAACACAAACAAGCAATGCATTGCGATGGTTCGCTTTTCCCCTCTTTTACTTGCAATATGCCATGTCGCTGTTTCCACCTTCTTAACCAACCACTTGAAACAGTAAACTCTGGATCTGCATCCATGAAGTTCCTTGTGTAGTTTCTCTGCTTGAATAACTGGTCCAGATATGGGAATTCCATTGTTTCTGGCTTCACAAAATGCATTGAACATTGCCTTGTCTAACTCAGGATCTTGTGCTGCTCTAGCTCTTTTGCGTTTCAAACCACCCTCATCAAGTTCATCAAGAAATGCTCTTAATTTATTCTCATCTTTAATCCACCCACGCAATGTAAACTCAGGTATGCCTAACTCTCTACTAACTTCAGCACGAGTTTCGCTGTTTCGTATTCTTTCTATGACATTTAGCTTTTGCTGAATGTCATACGATGCATGTTTACGTTTGGTACTCATGGGGTAGGAATTTGTCAATATGATATGCTCACTATTAATTCAGAAACTGAAGTGATTTCTATTGGATTTGTGGCCAATATTTATACAATTCCATAAAAATATCGGATTATTGAATTAAAAATAATACTTTAATTATTTATCACTTTTTTCACGGATTTACCGCGGATTAACTTTAATGTATGGAGAGGTGTGATTCGGTAACAATGGCGACCTCCAAAAAGCTGACATAGAGAGCAGATAAGGTAGATTAACGGTCAATTTCTATTGTAATATATTTTATTTATTTCCTATATTAAAGCAAATCCTTTTTAAATATCCCCTTGAAGTTATAGAGCCAGGATTAAATTCGTAAGCCGCGTTTTTACCCGTTCTTAAATTAAAGGTGAGCAGCGATAATCCTCGCTCACAAGAATTGCTACAGCGGCTTAAGCGACTTCGCGGTTTACTGGTCTGCGGCTTAATGGCGCTCCACTGTATTGTTCTGCTGCAATTGCCAACTGAAATTGGTTTGTAAGGGAGGTGGAAGGGTAAGAGGGGAATCTAAAGGGTCCTGAAAAAGGCTTCATTAGGCTATCAAAACCAACTGACTATAAGGCATGAGAGCTTGATAAAGATAAATAAAAGCATCAAGAGAAGTTCATGTCCCAAAAAAAGAAATATCCTCTCATACAGTAGGATAAGTAGAGGATGAGGTGCTACATATGAAACATTCCATGTCTCACAACTGAAGTGGAGCAGGTAGGGTCTGATGGAGGAGAGAGTTTCAAACACTCTGATATGGACCACACATTATGTGGGTGTGAGTAAAGACCTTTTCACTTGTAAAGCCAACCCACAATGACAACATCTTGGAGAAAAAAATGAGCATTTACTGAGTTATCTTGTAAGGAGACAAAAGGCAGCCAGATGTCCATGATGGAAACAAAAGCCCCTGGAATGATATAGGTAGGGAAAAATAAATGGGACCCCAAGGATAAACAAAAGAAATGGGATTGCAAACAACAGGGAAGACAAATGGAAGTAGAGGATCAGACTTACTAAAACAACTGTCAAAAGCCTTAGATTAACAGTCAAGGTCCTCAAAACACAAGACAAATTGAAGGAATCTGGTCACCACTTGCCTTGATGCAAGAAGTTTGGTAAGAGTAAGACGAATATGGGAAAAGCCTAACAAATTACTGAGGTCTGATTCCCACTAAGGGAGAAGCAACATCAAATCAGGAAAGTTGGAATTATGATAAGCAAAAGCACGATAATTCACAATACGTGAGGGTCAAGGCATACTGACCCACATATGAAAATGCTCAAAGTGACTTGCCTGAACCCCAATAACTGGGGAAGTAAGAAAACTAAACAATGACCCAAAGGTTTGTTCCTGACAAAAGTAGAGATGAAACATAAGAAACAGGAAATAAAGATAGAACATGAAATACCTGAATAATCTAATCCACTACAAGAGAAAGAGGTGTGGGCATAATGAAATGTAACAGGTAGGCATAATCAGAAAGGGGGTGGAAAAATGGTTATCCAAATCCAAAACTTCCTGGTCACTGAAAACCATGACAAACAGTTATCATTTTGTCCTGATTGTCACATGAAACAGGTCAGCTCTTGATGGTCTAGAGCCATTACACTGTGGCTAAAACCCAATGGATGTGGTCAGTAATTCCACTGCCACAGTAACAGAAGTTATAGTCATGACCACCCAAAAATGTGAGTGCATAACTCACAAAATTGAAAGAGGGTAGTTGATAAATAACTCATAACTTTTCACAAAAGTTAATAAAAATGGTAAAGAACAATTTCACCAAGGCAGTGAAATTAAGAAGGTAAAGCTTGTGAACAAGTGAATCAAATGCATAAAACGAAAACACGTCTGTTCAGTAAGGCTGCTAATGAGGTAGTTAACAGCTGAAACATTATAGAGGGCACTAGTTATGACATGGGTAACATCCTACTCCTGTTGGTGGAGGGTTGCTGCATAGTCATTTGCATGTTATTATGCTCAGATAAGTAAGAGTATCAAGGTTATTGGCATGCAGAAAATTGCACCAATAGAGGGCAGTATAATTCAAGAAAGCTTTTTGTAAGAGGATGTATAATATCATATCGGAATTTGTAATTATCATCCTCTCCACACAGGTAAATACAATTAAAACTTTCCCACAAAGCACATAAAAGCATTACTTTACGGTATCGATTAAACCTAAAAACAGTTCTCTTTCAGAAACATGAAAGTGTGCTGTTATATATTTCACTCTTATAGTTTGACTTTAGATGCAGATTTGTCACAATAAACATATCAAAAACTCAACTACAATATTTTTGTAATGTAGTGAGTTTGATGGACACTGTTAGTTGAAAAAAAAAGTCTGACAATCACAACTAGAGATGTTTTATTAAAACTTAAATTTCCTACACCACAAATAAACTAGCATGTGACGTGTCATTATCAGCAAATAATAAATTACTTTGATGATCCAAGTAAGAATTTCACAATCATTACAAGTTAAGCAAAAAATCTTTAAGCCTCACTAACATTATACACATAGTTTTAATAATTTTGAACTCTATTCTTTTCTGATGTTTAACTATTTAAATTATTTTATATTTTACAGATTCATGTATAAAATGAATGTCAACTACAAGGATATGCAATTTTAAATTTGCTGAGTGCAACTGTGCATTTCTAAAACTTCACACCCTACCAAAGGTAGCCTCAAGTGGATCTTGATTAGCACAAGTTGCAACTTGTAACCTGTTAGTTGTTCTGTTGAAGCCGAGCCAAGCCCATCCTGACCCTTGAACACCCACAGCTGCAGTAGACAGCTGGGTCTTCATGTTTTCAAAACTTCCAAAATCAGCCTTTATTAACTGCATTAAATCACCTAAAAAAATCACCGAGAACAACAGAAAGTAATACATCATGTTGGCGGTTAGAACTACAGTTACTAATCATAATATTCTGAAGTATTTAACATTTAATTTTGAAAATTATTTGCATCAAACAATTTTTGTTTTTACCTCAGAAATACATTAATACACCTATTAAACATATTTTCAGACAGGGTGAGTTATATCATAAGTGATATTCAAAAACCATTGCAACATATAGCTCTACTTGAAAAGGTGGATTTCTTACAGAACTAATCAAATCATTATTGTGGTTATATTCTTTTACCCAATAATACAAGGTGGTTTAAATGGGTGAAAACATTACAAAAAATTTAGATAATGTTTTATTTACACTTGTAGATTATTACTACAAAATTAACAATAAAAGGATATGCTTTGTTTAAAGTAAATGTTGATATAACAGCAACTTCTGACTGAAGTAAAACGAGAAATCAACCTAGCAATCAGTAAAGCTAATTATATATACATTTCTACTTGTAAATATTAGAAGAAAGTGTTTTATCAATTAGATATCCTTGCTGTAAACCTAATACAATTTCACATGGATTGCAAGGGACTTGGGTTAATCCCAAACAAAAAGTTAAAGTTAGAAAAGCACAACAACCTTTAAAAAAGGTTTAATAATAAATAAATGAAAATATAATAACAGTTGATATATTAACTAGTATAAACATTATAATTAAGGAAAGCTATAATAAAGAAAACAGCATACTAAACTTATAAAAATGTACAAACATTAGTTCTTGTCTTGAATCAGTCATTCATATTAGTTTGGACTCTTTTCTCTCTAACTCTGCACTTTACCAAAGAAAACACATTAGAAAATAGTGGAAACAAACAGAGAAAACTTTTTCTTATCAAACTCACAACTTGCATTTGAGACACAAATTAGGAAATTATGTATCTGCTGTATATATATGAAATAAACACCCTCACCATCTGGTTCACCTCCTCCATCTGGTGACAAATTTTTCCAGAAGATGGAGTGGTTTATGTGTCCTCCTCCATTAAATTTCAAAGCAGGTTGTAAAGCAATTATACTCGATATATCATCTACAAGACAAAAAATATTACCATTAATATGCAACTTCTTTTGTTCCTACATGTAAAGTTTTAACCAAAATTACATGGAACTGTCAGAAGTTTATTATATACATTTTAAAGTGAAGGCTTCATCATTATCAATAGACAAAAAATAAATAGCAGCACCTATGATAAAAATAGAGTATTTTAAAACATGAGGTGCATTATATGTACAAAAGTTAATTTATGTATATAAAGTAACTAAACACAATCACCGGAAATTTTTTTTCCAAAAACCACAGATTTTTAACATCCATTCAACAATCTTAAAAATTCTTCCCTAACTTTTCCCCATCTGACCAACTGACAACAGTGTCATTGTAGCTAGGCTTTAATTACAAACCCTAACAGTTATTTCAGTTTCTCTTCCTTATTTGTTTATTTTCCATTTTAATTCCTTTCCAGTTTTTATCCTGTTCCTTTTGTATCTTTTTTCATAACCCAAAATTTCTTACAAATTTCAATATTTCAAACATTTGTTTAGACAAAAGGTTTACTCCCTCAGGATGTGAATCCAAAGTTGAAATGATGATCAAAGATAGAAAAATGACAATAAACATACAAGCAAATCTTCATCACATATTACAGTCATATAAGAAAATAATCATACTTTATTCCCTAACACTTACCACATAAAAGTGTAAGATGCACAAACTTAATTGCTTCAGTAAAGTTTAGTTTCAACAGTTTAATTTCAGTTAAATATTGTGAAACGTTAAACAAAAAACATGAGAAGTTGGTCTAAATCTTAAAACCATGTTCTATAAGTTTTGATATCAAGTTTACAGCATACTTTTATAAGTTACCATAATGAAGATACTCAAGAAAATTTTATAAATCTCGTATATCACTGGATGCTTGCTCTGTGAGATTGCCATGTTTAAAAAGAGAAATACAGGGATGATGGAAATTGATCAGCCTAATAGTTTATTCTATGTTGGAATCTATCATCTTAAGAAAAGCAACTGGAAAATTGGCAAAACATTTCAGTAAATGTTTAACACCAACAATTTGTTAGGATTTTCATACTTTGTAAGACTCTGTTTTTGTTCTTGGATGAGAAAGCAGTTAGATTTGTGCATTGAAACTTCCAGCCTGTCTCTGATAAGGTGTCACATAAAAAAATTAATTAGAAAGTATTATGCAATTTATTTTCTTATAGTGATTCAAAAATGTGGTTTGGGGTAAAGAAGGTAATATCTTTTTTCAGAAGAAATTAATTTTGATACCTTTCTCATACATTTGCTAAGTTGATGAACTAAATGTGTCCTTGAGTATATTATTTTAAAATACACTTATCATACTGAAATGCAAAGGAAGACAGATTCTATGAAAAATATTTAATCAAGTACTTAGTCTAGAGTAAGCACTAATATGAAAAGGAATTTCAAAATTGAGAATGCAAAATACTGAACTTGTTTGCTGTAACCTGACCAACTGACTGAAACTGGGGCTAAGAGATTTTTTTTGACATTATGACTTGGTAAATTTTTATTTTTACCAGTTTCTGCCACATTATGGTTAGAATATTTTTTCTTTGAAATTTATGTAGCCTACAAAAATTTGAGGGGATATCTTTCGATTACCAATTGACAGCCCAATGCTGATTGGCTGATGCATTGAAGTTTGATAACATGGCTTATCTAATGCCCAGAATGCCTCATGCTAAACTAATAAATATGTGACCCAGCAGAGGAGAATTTACTACTGATGGGCATGTACCACAACATGGTTAAAAAAGTCAGTTCAGTGTATCTGTCTCCAAAAAATGTTTTTAAGGATTACGATAAAAAAAAAGACAGTTTTCACTGGAAACTTATCCAGATTGGGGAAGCACTTGTAGATTTATTTGACAGATGAGATGAACAGAAGAACCAATCATAAAACTGTGAGTAACAGTAAATTCAACTTTGTCTATCAAGGTTGTGAAATAATTTGTAATTCTCTTCATAGAACAAATGTTGCTATTAATTATATATGTGGTTTAACACATTATGTTTTAGGTGCTAACAGAACTAGTGGAATTTCCAAAATATATTTTTTGCCAATCCATTTGATGAAAAAAACAACAGAAAAACAAAACCTTCCTTCCTATCAAAATTTTAAATGAGTTTAGGTTTAGAGAAATAAAAATACTTTAGAGGCTGGCCTTAAGTGTTATGTAGAACAAAAACATACAAATGTAATTCTTTGTAAACATCTCTAAAGTTACTCTGAACAATTGGCTGCAGTAAAAAAAATGTTAAAATGTTTATGATTTATCTATAAAATCGTAACTTATAAACAGCAAAATCAAATTAATTTAAAGTGAGTTTATGAATGTCACAAATAATACTCAGTGAACCAGTATGATTAGTTTATATAGTTTATAATGAAAAGAAGTAAAAAAAAAAGACTGAATTTGTTTACTCTGAATTGTTAACAACTAGAAGAGACTTGGTTCAGTTGTTTAACTCCTTAAACCTGAGCAGACACTGCCAGCATCTGGCCAAAAATCCTAATTTACCCATAAGACAAGACAGTGACAATGTCCAATGATGTTTGTTTCTTTAGCTTAAAGCTAGTCAAAATTATGTAATTATCCATAAAATGAGTAAACATTTTCTAAGGTATGAGGATAATTATCAGGAAATAATGAAATTAATTTCAATTGAAGGAACCAAACATTCTGGGTTTAATAGGAGTTAAAACTGTCAGAGACTCAACACACCACCTGAGTATGATCTATTGAGTGATGGTTGAAAGTGGACACTCAAAAATTTGGGTAACAAGGTTAAGCTTTAAGATTTCCTCTTTTGAAAAACTATTTCTGTGTTAATTGTAAACTTGTGAAATGGTTTATATGATGAAGCAAGTTAGTTCCTATAGGCTTGCTTCACTATTTAAAGAACTAACAACAATAATGTAACAATGTGTCTTTTTGATTTCCCAATCAGCATCATCTGTGGTCTGTAGCCAAACAAACAAATCACTAAGATCCTGTTAAAATGATTTTTTATATTACATAAGTACTTTATATTGTATTTACCTATTGACAATTCATCATAAATTCAGTTACTTTTTTTATCTCAACATCCTACAAGTAGCCTTTAGTGCATATGGAACACTTTTAAATAAAAATCTTGCATGTGTCTAATATTAGACCTAATGACTCACAACTGCACCATTTTATTTGAAACATACCAATTATTTATGTAGTGAATGTTATGAAAAGAACCATTTCAGTTGATATGTGGCAAAAAAACTGTTTTGATTGGATGTTGCAATTAGTTGCTTTGATGGCCTTCTGACACTTTGTTTATTCTTGCAAAAATGAACACATATTTCTATTAGACCAACAAGAAACTACAAATATATAATTATTTTGAATTAATATTCAAAACAACTGCTTACTTTTAGCCTGAGCTTCAGCCAGTTTCTCCTCTGCTGCATTAAAATTGTTTACATATGTTGCATGATGCTTTCGATGATGAAGCTGCATTATTTCAGCAGAAATCACTGGCTCCAGTGCATTGTAGTCATATGGAAGATCTGGAAGTGTGTGTTTTGCACATTGTTGACTACAGCCAGTTGCTACCAATCGAAAGCCACTGAGAAATAAAACATTCACAAAGTATATGATTGACAAGATATGTTTCAGCGAGTTTCTAGTTTGAAAGTGTGTTTTGATACTCATAGCTCAATAAATTAGAGTACTCCAATGAGAACACTTATTCTCCACATCTAGAGCAATAATGTTTTTAAATAAGTTATTCTGTGGCAGTTTCTCATGTGCATCCTGAAAGTCAATATATATCAAATCCACCCCTCTATATTCATAACGTAAGCAACAACCTTTTCAAAAAAAGTTTAAAACATTAGTTAGCAAAGATTTTGCTATACTGAAACGATGTTAATTATCCAACAAAACTTTATATGTATTTTCAAAGCATTTTTATGAGACTTTCAAATAATTTCCCACCTCTGATTTAAAACTAGCCAATAATTACCAGAACAATTCTGATCATTTCATTTAAGAAGTGATATAAAACAACTTCTAATCTTTCGTCACTGTCCACTATTCAAGGACTTATAAAATAATTATTAGCAAATGAGTCATGCCTGATGTTTAACCTCCTTGTAATCAATGTGATTATCTTAGTTCCATCTTGCAGTTCCTTAACACTCCTACGAAAAGTGGGGCCTAATAGGCCCCAGAGCAACTTGAAAGGTTATTAATATTAGGCTAATAATTTTGTATTTAAATGAAATTGCCATTTAAATCCATTAATGAATGGATTAACGAGATTCCCACTGTCCCTATCTACTATCTAGCAAAACCACAGCCAGGGAAATGGGCTTGGAGAAATCAGGACTAGAAACGTCTTTTCGTAGGAGTGTTAAGATGAAGAACCTTGCTTAAATCTTTGTTGCTGAAAAAAAAAAGTAAAACTTAGTCAACCAGCCATCTCATAATTACCTTGAATCAGCTTCCATTTATCAATCCAATTCTCACCCTAACATTTTCTTTATTTGTGTATTCATAAAAAATCCTTGTTGTTAATTTTTACATTTTCAACCAATGTTTTCTTTCTACACATTTTTGTTTGTATCTTTTTAGCAAAGCTATCAGCTGTGTCCAGCTTTAGAAAATGAACCCCAAATTTTAGCATCATAAGTCAGTAGAGTTGCAACTATCCTGCTGGGAGACATTTTTCGATTATCCAATGTCTTGTTTGACTAACTCTTACCCTTCCATAATCTTCCTGTCTCCCATCAAAACAGACACTTTCCACTTCATTATTTTGTAATGGTTCTCTTTAATTTTATCCTCAATAATATTTCTGAGCCAACTTGGTCTTTTATTTGTAGCTAATCTTTCTTTTATCTAAGTGACCTCTTTAATCTTTAAAACTTATCTGCATTTGAATTCCAATTTATTCAGTTGCCCAATTCAAAACATAAAACTGATGTTGCACCCCTTCAAAGTTAGCTTTTTTTCTGAAAATTTTATTATTCTTGGTTCCCATATGCAGTAAAACATCACATCTAATTTAGCAAATGTCCCTTTTGCCAAGATCTTCTCCAATCCCAATCTCTTAAGCATTTCCATATTAGTAATTAATGATACATAAAAAAATAAATTGCTCACAGTACATTTCCTGATCAATAAAACCATCCTAGACAGTTCTTAAAAACCTGTCTCCCTTATGATTTGTCTCTGGAAACCTCCTACTTGATGCAATTAAAATGAAAATCCCTCACTGTTGAATTGCATCAGTTTTATGTAGTAATCTATAACAAATTTCTACTCAAAGCTATCTCTCACTATATCCTAGAACCCTAACACATTCAACCTCCTTGCTATTACCCTGAATTTCAACAGGATATAATTCAAAATCTACAAGATCCTCTCTCTTCCTTTCTTCAGTAATCTACTCGATACAATCTATCTAAAGAACCTACAATGCTATACTTCAAAGAAATTTCTGCCAACAAAACTGTCTACATCTAACCATGTTTTAGTTATTTCCAAGGTTTCCATTGTGAACACACTAGTTATCTAATTCATTTCTTATACTTATATCACTAAAACAGTAATAAAAACTACTTTCAAAATTATTTTTGTACTTTGTTCCTATACTACATTTTACTCTATATCTAACTTTGTTCACTCTGGTCCTCAACATTTTTTGTTCCCAGTTTAATTGTGACTGGGACATATATTTCTCAGTGCTCCCAACCCCACACACTGCAACTGGGACAAATGTTTCCCACTGTCAACAGTGTTTATCCCTTCGTTTGCTGGACCCAGCTTCATCTTTATGACCATCATTGCTAGATGGAGAGTTTTTGTTTGTTTGTTTTGAATTTCGCACAAAGCTATTCGACGGCTATATGTGCTACCGTCCCTAATTTAGCAGTGTAAGACTAGAGGGAAGGCAGCTAGTCATCACCACCCACTGCCAACTCTTTTACCAACGAATAGTGGGATTGACCATCACGTTTTAACGCCCCCAAGGCTGAAAGGGCGAGCATGTTTGGCATGAAGGGGATTCGAACCCACGACCCTCGGATTATGAGTCGAGCACCTTAACCTCCTGACCATGCCGGGCCCAGATGCAGAGTTAGCATTCTCATTTCTAATGACATCATCACACATTTAAACACTACTTGTCTCACTTTCATTCTCTTCTAGGCTATCTGAGTGAAAGGCATCAAGTATATTTACATAATAGTCAGGGTTATTACTCACCATTTCAGTGATGCAGGCACAGTAAGCATACAAATATACTTAGACATCTCGTTGACTACTGAAGGGTTGAATGAAAATGTTGAGGAAAAACCATATATGAAGATTAGGTAGGATGACAATAAATACTTTTCAATTCATTTTACTCTCACAAGTCACCCAACAATTTACAACAATAATGGGAAATATTGGTCCCAGTTGTAATCTAAGGGGGTGGGAACATGGACAAATATACATCTCAGCCACAGTGAAAAGATTAAATATACTTTAGAATCTGTTTCCACTAAAAAAGACTAACTGGCTTATAACTTCCATTGTAATTTTTCTCTTTCTTTAAAAATAACGGTAAAATTAGCATTTCTCCAATCTTCAGACCATTGTTTATTGATTTGTCCATATAATTCCTATCTGTCAATTTAAAGTATTTATCCCTGATTTTCTTTTTTTGTTCTTAAAATGGATTATAGAGCTTAGCAATTAGTGGAATTTTATCATCAACTTTTGGGTTAAATCATTAGTATCATCTAACAAATTAATTATTCTTATATGATAGGACCATCACTTTCTGCATTTGTTACCATCATAATCTGTCACATTTTGTTTCCAATCATATAACCAGTCCTTAAACCAACAGTACATAAACTGTGCAGTCTTTCTTATTTCCAAAATTACTTATGTTAATGAGAACATAGTGGACCCACTAGAATGTGTACATAGACATTTCCAGTAAATTTAACAGCTTTTCATCCAAATATTTGATTTGTTTTCAAATAATGGTAGTATTATATTAGTGTATGAAGTTATACAATTTATTTTCTTTAGAACTGTAATCTTTATGAATACTAAGTTTCAAATATCTACAAGTCTATGGTAATGACTTGTACACAATTACGTACCTGTGCCATTTCCAGATGTAATACATTTTTGAATTTCAAAGAAAATTTGGAATATATTAAGACTGGTTAAATGCAAATTATGAAACATAATGTTTCAATGTAGGTGTAGTTTATTTAATAAACGTCATAAAAATAATGAATATAGGAGGAACCCGCTAAAGGACTCTTAAAGTTTCAATCTTCAGACAATTGCCTAATTAAGTACTATCTTTAATAGGCTAATTTAAGATTCACTCAACTGTTACAAATATCATAACTTCTTGCACTTTTTGTGCTTTATAACAGTTCAATATTTTCTTTGAAATTTAGAATATTTAGTAGTCTTTACTGATAAGACTGATTTTTATTTCTAAAATAGTTTTTTTTTAAAAACATTTTCAAACTATCCTTTATTCAGAAAAAGACATCTTCAGGTACAATAATTTAAAAATATTATTTTTAAATCCCAAATTGTTGTACATGAAAATATACAAACAACATAATCAAAACAAACTGAAATCGATTACTGTTTTGTGTGAATCCTGGGAATGTTCACAGTACTACTGAATATTTGTTGCTGAAAATTAGCATTACTTCAACGACATTCATTGTAAGTAAGAAAATTATTAATTATATCAGTTAGTAATGCCAAAAAAGAACTAAGGTTTTTATAAAAAAAACAACAACACTAGAATATTTATTACTACATAAATTAACTAATCATTAAAAGTGACTAAAGCATAACATTGCAGCAAAGAACTGGGATATATGACATTGGCACATTATTAATAATAAACTAATTTTTAATTAAAACCAACCGTCATTATATTTGATGTGAAAAAAAGTGCTGAGATTTTTGTTACAATGCGTTATAAATATGTTGTTTGTGGAAGACATACTCATTCTGATCCTGATAAAACATACAGTATTTAGTATCTGGCTAGAGAACCTATGTTGATACTAGGCAAAACTTTATGTACAATACAATAATTCTAGGATATTGTACAAATTACGTAAAGATAGAAATTTGTATTATACACTAGCTAAAGCGGTTTTAAGTTTTAAATACCAACTGATCTAATTACAAAGGGTGTCCTTGCAATTAGACTTACTACTTAATTTACTGACAATTATTTAAATAGAGTAATAATGCATAATACTTTCTTTGACTGTTAGAATATCTAATTCTTAACTTTTAGTCATTTTAGTTTAAATTAAAGTTTAACTTTAGAACTTGTGATTTACTCTACTGTTTTATTTATTCAACAGTAAAGTAATAATAACATCATGATACAAATTATTTACTATATATATCTATTAAGTCCATTTATATATATTACCAAAATGGTAATTATACCATTTAAATATTTGCGAACTTCTATTTAGCATCATCGCTATTTCCTTTCTGCTTTTCCTTTTTCGAAACCACAAACCTCTAAGTGACCCGTTGATTTCACTTACTGACGAAAAACTTTAACATAAAAACAATAGATGTCGCTATTAAAACCAATAATTTTAAGATCCGAAAATGTTAACAGTCAAGATCCCAATGTATAAATACACTTTTGTTTTTGGAACAGTATACTTATTTCATATTTTTTTAATCTTTAGATAAATGAATCTAAAACAAAAAACTCGTGTTTAGATGATTTGATCAACATTTAACCAAAAATAATCCTTTGTGTTGTTTGACCACTTAACAGATGACAAAACTTAATGAAAGAATTATTAATAATGCAACTGATATCATCATATGTCTCTGTCAATAAACTTTATCCCCAACAATGTTACAAGATTGCAAGAAGTTTTATAAAATGAAAATCAATATCTGTCTTTATATGGAAGAAGATGGCCAACTGTAATGTGTTTAATCTAGGCTAATTACAGCTCACATGTCACTCGTGATGTCCGAATATAAACAACTGTTTTTCTTATGGACGATTCTCTTCCTCTATGATCATATAGGACCAAGATCCTTCTTATTGGCCTTATATGAAGGCTAGAGTTGGGAAAACTTAAGTTGTTTGCTTGGTCGATTTTCCATCTTAAACAAAGCTGGAAAAAAAATGAGAGATACTTTACAAAATACCTAATAGGACATAAAACACGTTTAGCATCCTACAGAACAACTATTTATCAAATGATAAATTTAATACGGATGGTAAAGAAAACAAGCAAATACAAATGAAGTTTGAAACATAAAAAAGTGTTTTAATTTGCAAACACAATACTACGTTATACGAACTGTCTAGATTTCTTCTTTTCTGGTGTTTGACTTTTGAGATCGAAGGTAGATAAAGAACCAGTGGCACAGATCAAGACATAACTAAGAAAGATATAAAGAAATGCAGTACGTTTTGGATGGAAGTTCCTTTTTGTTCACCCACGAATGTTACTTGGAGTGAATGGAATTGAAGTTTCGACGTACATTAGAGTTCGATATTTTTCTGCATAGGCGTGAAATAAAATAAATTGAGACTGCCTGGCTTAGGCCGATAAATTGTAGCTACTAGTGACTCGTGGAAGAAGAGGACGAGTAAAGATGAACTGATGGTGATAAGTTGCCTGTTCTTGATAGGTTGCTACTCATGGTTGAAATGTATTTGAATTTCTTTTTTTTTTTATGGCTGTCTGATTTCTATAAGTAAGTTGAGATAAAGTTTTGAAATGCAGATGAGCGAGTAGGCACTTATAATGTTGATCTAGGTAGGGTGATATTTATATTTAGGGAAGTAAGTGACCAAATTAAAGATAAGTAATAAGTCGCTTCTTTAAAATTCATTAAAGAGACAAAACTATAGAAATGCCTGACTTAATCGCTTAATTAAAACAAAGAAAGTCAGGTATTAGACAAGTCCACAGGATACGTACTTTAACCAATGGTGTAAATGTAATATTAAGCCAAAGCATTTGTACAAGTTTCTATATTGCTCGTTTGAATATCCCACATCCCAAGAAATTCATACACAGAACCACCCATACTAGCTTCAAAATCAAGAGTGAAGATTGCAACTTGTAACCTTCGGAACAAGGACAAATGGATGTGATAAGCTTTTCCAGTTCATACTTTATCTCATCAATAGTTTAGAATGAGGGGTATTAGAATTCGAGCCTCCTCTGTTGATTTGAACATCTTGGGTGATTGCTACTGATCGAGTTGTGGCCACTATAGAGGTCCATCCATTTCACTTTTTATGCTGCTAGTTCATTGCTCAGGAGTAAGGTGTGCTGTTCTTTGTGATATGGATGCTACTGTAGTTTGGTAAGTGCCTTGTATCTGTCTCCCTAGCGTCAAATCAACCCTCCAATTGACCTTAACTCTCTAAAAGTGTTTGAGAGCTTCACAATGTGAACACACATTTGATGTAGGAGCTCCTAATTTCGAGAAGTTTCTTCTTCTTCATTCTTGAGCTGAATAGCATTAATGGTTGTTCCACAAGAATATGTTTTGATGGCTTGCAGGGAGTGAGAATTAGTTCATCCATTTATGGATCCAATACTATATCTATAAAGCCGAAATACAGGAATTTCAGTTGTTTTGAGCGAGACAACACAGTTTCTGAAGCTTAAAGTGCTCACTCGACAACTGATTTGGTGAGGTACCCAACGTCTGATGTATTGGTCAGCAACGCATCTTCATCCTTGTATTCTACTGAAAAAGCAGTAAGACTCGCTCCAGTAGTCTTTGAGTTAGTTTAAAAGTATAACTCTTCATCAAACAGAGAGTTCCAGTCATGAAAATAATTCTCCATAATAAGATTTTTAGATTTTGGCACACACAAACAAGAATGGAAGTGGGTACCAGCTATCTGAAGAAAATCAATCTGATCAAGATCTTAATCCTAAAGATTAAAGGCCCAGAGTGATAAAGATGTTTAGCTTGGTAAGTAGGTTGAATATGGTTCATAACCATATGGTTATGGTCATAACTTTCCTCTTAAACTTTCCATAAAAACTGAGTAATACTTTAGAAACCTTAGCAAAGTTACAACTCTCAGACGTTTGTAGGCCTATTAGGTCTTGTTCAATGCCTATTTAACCATGCTATTACATACTGAAATTCCAGTGATAATGAACAGTATACCCACTGTGAAACCGAATCCTACACGCACGCACACGTACACTGACCTAGATTAGGTTTGTTTCTTTGTAGAATTTTGTGCAAAACCACCCGCACTTTTCATCCACAATTTAGAAGTAGTAGACTAGAGGGAAAGTAACTTGTCAACACTACTCAATAACAACTCTTTTATTGACGGAAAGTGGGAATAACCATAACATTCTCAAGACTGAAAGGGTGAAAATGTTTGGTGGTGGAATTCAAACTTGCAACTAGCGGTTTGCTTGAGAGTTGGGTGTCCAGAATCGGTAAAACTAACCTTCACTATTGACATTGACCGGTGTTTCCATTATCCTTCCCCAGAGACTTTCAGTTATAAGTTTAGTTTGTTTTGAATTTCGCGCAAAGCTACTCGAGGGTTATCTGCGCTAGCCGTCCCTAAGTTAGCAGTGTAAGACTAGAGGGAAGGTAACTAATCATCACCACCCACCGCCAACTCTTGGGCTACTCTTTACCAACGAATAGTGGGATTGACCGCTGAAAGAGCGAGCATGTTTGGTGTGACCGGGATTCGAACCTGCGGCTCTCGGATTACGAGTTGCACGCCTTAACACGCTTGGCCATGCCGGGCCCTTTTAGTTTAGTACTAATGATGATGCAATTTACAAAGTTTCGTCTCTTGGGTGCTACTTTCCACCTCGCCATAATACATTTACACCCTACATTTTCACGCAGCTTAAGCTGGTTCGTATACTAAAACAAATGTTAAACAATATTCTGAAAACTGTGTACTTGGTTAAGTATTTCAAATTTATATTTTATGACTTTTAAGCCACTGTCTGCGAATTTCATAAACTACTGATAATTTCACCTATTCAAAATATTTTGCACTACACTTAACATAAAACCACAGGCAATTTTGTATTTTCTCTCAGATACAGATCTGTATTAAACTTACCAAAAAAAAAAAAGATAAACTGTATTTTCTTTTCGAAATGTTATAAACTTTACTGCACTCAACACTTTATTACATGTCAAACATTTATACGTTGAAATTGAGGCATTCTTTTGTGTTTTATAAATATAACAGGCACAGTATTTTTAAACAATACTTTACAGGTCAATGATCACAATTAACTTCACAACGTTTAGTATCTAGATTTGCACTTGTTTCCAATCATATGTGGCTTAATAATTGTGTTCATTATGTAATTTACTTATTTGTGTTATATAACACTTACCAGTGACTTTATATAATGTTCCTAAATTCATGTTGAGCCACATACATATATTTGCTTATTCATGGTGTTACTATAGGAACAATATCAGCATATGATGAGACAAAACAAAACTTCTCCACTGCACGTTGAAAAGTTATGTATTTTTCAGATGTAACGGTACACATCTAGCTAGGGCTGTACGATATTCTCTATAAAATTCTCACACTCATCTAGATAATATGAGATTTTATTGCAAAAAAAAATTCACCTCAAAAATCACTTAGTAGTTTGGAAAGCAAGGGTTGTAAAGCCCCATTATTTGAGTTTTCCAGTTCATAAATATTAACTTCAATCATGTAAACTGTTGATGTACTAGATATTTCATCTACTGGGAATAGCCATCCCAAACTTTGTCAATCAAGCATCTATCATGTGATATCTTATAGATAACTCTCATAACGAAACAGTTTGCTATTAGATCTGGCACTCTTTAATCTG
Source organism: Tachypleus tridentatus (assembly GCF_004210375.1). NCBI lineage: Eukaryota > Metazoa > Arthropoda > Merostomata > Xiphosura > Limulidae > Tachypleus > Tachypleus tridentatus. Next base: position 136,596,273 of record NC_134832.1, on the reverse strand, counting down.
ATTCACCCTGGACAACAACATAGGTACTCTCAGCTTTCTTCTGCTCATTTGCAAAGTCAGAATGGAATGAAATAATGATTTCATCTTCATCTGACTCGACCACTTTCTCTTATGATTGATTCTTGGTCAAGCTAGTTCATGTATGAGATGTAGCTGGCTGATGTTTACTATGAATTTCATTCTACTATAGGCTGCTACAGCTCCTATGGATATTTTGTGTAACTTCTGCTCAATATCTCAAAAAATAAAACTCTTTCATTGCATTAAAAAAAATTGGTAAAGTATACAGAGTATCTTACAACACTACCTGGTAGCTCAAAACCAAGAGTTGCAATACCCTTTTAGCTAGACTTTCTAAATCCTTGTTCCCATTTTCAGTTATACAAAGTGGTGGTGTACCAGTCATCCTAAATTTATTGTAATGAAATGATCCTACCTTATCTTGTTGCATGGCAAGAATCATCCACATTAGATGCGAGTCCTTCTCTTACTTTCCTGAGAACTAGAAAAGCATAATTTACAGCACTTATTCACTAATAGAATCTCCTATTCTATGACTAGTCATCAGGAATTGTCTAAATCTCTATACTGTGTCCACGATCCAGATGTTTAATGAATGGACAAGGCCTAACCCTTTTGGCAAGACAACCCATGTTGCATAGGCAAGTAATAATGTATAATTAAATAGTATTTCTACAATGCTATTACCTAGTGTTCTGTCATACCTTTGAGGAGTTATTAAGTTAATCAACCACTGCAGCTAAATGTACAGTCATATAAGTAGTACCAAGATTGTTTATCAAAGACAACTACTTCAAATAGTTATTTTTTAACTGCATTGCATAGCATATGCATTTAGGAGCCACAAACTTGAACAGTGATTTCCCAAGCTCTTTTAGTTCGAAGCCTATATGATGTGAATAAAAACGTTTGAGGCCACCTCAGTCTGTAACTTTAGCAAGGTAATTGATTGAAATACAGTGCCATAGTAAAAACAATAACATCTCCTTTAGACACACTCTATCATTAAATTAATTCAACAAAACTTTTATTGGTTTGTTGTTTACTTAGAACTAAAATTAATTAAGCATCTTTGTTTTTGGCTCATTTTTGATGGCCCCAAGAAAAACCTTCACGGTGTCTGGGGGAAGACTCTCACTTTGAGAAACACTGAGCTAGGTTACGTGATTACACTTTCTATTCCATAACGTAACTGCAATAACACCACTTATATTATCATTGTGTAGCAGAAATTTGTAACTCTGTCCTTAGTAAAAACTAATAATAGCAAATAGATTTTGAAGAAACTGACAACATACGACAGGTAGTGGACTCAGGAAACTGTATTATTACCTTTTTAGCAGAATTTGTGGATTTCTTCTATATCTCCAATATGAACTATAATTTCACATCAATGCATTTTTCTGGTGTCAGTTTTAGGCTTGTCTTTTAAATACACTTAAACCCCATTTTCAAGTTATTGAATGTGCATTCAAAAGTATCATGAAACACTAAGACATTACTGACATACATCAGATACTTCTGTTATTGATTCCTTCAGTCTAAAATCCATCAGCCTATGAAAGGGTTGTTACATGAAAAATCACGCAGGCCACCCCTTGTGCTAAAAGCATTCTTAGGTCTGTTATTGCTGTCCAGTTTGACTTGCCAGTATTCAGGTGCTGGGTCTTAAGTAGTAAACCAATAGGCCCTTTCTGTAATGTTCAGGCATTCATCCATTGTAGTTAATGTAGGACTTGAGTGTACCATCCATTTTCCTGACAATCACAACTAGAGATGATCAAACATTCTCAAAAGGTAGGAAAATTCCATCATTTAAGATTCAATATAATTCAATGCTGGCAACATTCTAGTGCTTCATGGAGGCCTGGCTCCAGCTGAGTTTTCACAGTTATGCATCATTTCTATTTATACAATGCTGTGTGATTGTTTGACCCCCCCAGACATCTGGGCTCATAAATACATTGGCAAGTTCTGCTAACAAGTCACTGAGTTCCTGCCATTGTGCTGAGTCTAAACTCTCATCACAATCCCCAATTATACGATGTCAAATGTGTAGGTACATACGTATTTACTTTTGAACTGGGTATGATAGATGGAACACCAGCATTACCACTACCATTACTTGCATTTCACTTACTTAGTCGAACACCATTAAAACATGCAGCTGGATAACCAATCATACACATAATTGAAAAACAACACTTGGACTTTAACCTCCTTCATTCACATGATTCCCCTAGCTGAATGTGAAACAGCTTATTTCATGTTTGAGCTGTATAATGATATTATAAGACAACTACACACTATACAGTAAACTGTAGAACATCACCAGTGAAAATGGAAGTACTGTGACTTCCTCTCTCACATAAACTAATGCAGTCCACTGTCATTGGGTTCAGTCTGGCAAAAATCAGGTAACTCTACTTATTGACCACTATGCCTGTACTACTGATAAACTGGTCACTAAGCTCAACAGTAATACCAGGCTTTGCTATAAGAAAACACACACACTACTTGCATGAAGACACTTTTTATATTGACACACACAAATGTATTATTCTCTTTTCAAACAATAGTTTCCATCTTCCTTGATACATGACTGTGATCAATGAATTTGACCAGAATTGAACCTCAGAAACTGTTTGGACAGGTCAACAAAATATGTATGCTACAACTCTTTAGTGTGTGAAAAGGTACAGCAGTTACTATAGATCAGACTAAATTATTTAAGTTTATCCTGTTACGTATACAAATATTACTAATTAGATTTTTCAATAAGAAATCCCACGCAAGTTAAACTCTTGTTAATATATTGAGATATTTTAGTTTCCTTTTCACTTGGTAAATAGCTAAATGTCACAATATTCTTTATGGTGTCTATTTCATATTTTAAACACTGAGTATTTACATATTTCTTGCAATATTTAAGCTTGTTAAATTTTCATTGTATTGTGAGAACTTCTGTAGTACACTTCTTTTTTACCAGATGGTGTATCTTATTAAATTACTTGCATTTGACTTCTATATATCTTGTGATTCTATTTAGCTTTTTAGACTAATTATACAACCCAATTCTTTACCCTATTATTTCTTTGGTCTGTCATCTTTCGCATGGTTCTTTATAACATAAATACCTGTTATATTTATATTTGCAAAATGTTTTGTTATATTTTATTTCTTAATTTCCAACTAGACAAAATTTTCAACAATAAGCGTGTGTATCTTCTCATGTTTCTATATTTTATTGTAAATTTTTTGCCCCCCACAATAACTGTTTTTTCTGCATTGTGTATAAAGTGGCGTTGCCTTTAAAGAAGAACACTGTAAATTCCTTGCCACAGATATTACAACATGATTTCTCTCCAGTAAGGGCATTATCATGTCTTTTTAAAATATGAGTGATACATACAGTCTTTTCAACAAACATTGGTAGAGCTCCCCTCTAAGTGAATTCACTGATGTTGTTGCAAGTTATCATACATTGTAAAAATTATTTTCACAAATATGAGAAGTGTATAGGTTTATTCTAGTGTTTCTCACTGATGAAGTTTTAAATCCTACTTTCTATGAATTTCATGCCATAGATATGAATATAATCTCCACTGACATTGTTTTAAATCCAGGTTTAATATGAATACATTACCAGAAACATGACGTGTATATGTCTTCAAACTTGTATGTCTCAACTTATGTTAAGTCCTGCTTGAGTGTGAATCCTCTGCTATAGTCTCCACTGATTGGTTTAACTTCTTTACTATGAATCCCTTGCTACAAAAATTAATTTTATACAGCTTTATACTACTGTTTATTAATTGATGTTGGTTTAAGTTCTACTTTTTATGAATATTTTACCACACACATCACAGTTTTAAGATTTTCATTTTGTGGTGTTCAGAACTCTCTATTACACTTACAACTAACAGTAACCATAATTTTCTAGACTCTAGATGATGTTCAGACTGGCTCTTTCAACTTCATTTTAAGACTTCACAAACTACTGGTTTTTATTTCTACACCAGAAAATCTCTTGAAAATTACCTCTATGCTGTGCTGTCTTCATTGTGGTTCCTCTCACACTTTATTAGGTGTTGTTCCTGAACATGAATCACACCTGTACATGGACTTCACTTTTAGGAAGTAAGATCTGAATTAATATAAGCAATTATAATAGTTGGTAATTAGCTTGGTAACTTCCACAAACATATTTTTAGATGCATTCAAAATTAAAAAAGCTAGTATTACAATAAATCAATAAGAATCTTATATTTCCTCACACCAAATTACAAACATTTGTAAAATAATGTTGTGTTTCATTTTCTTTCTGCTTATATCAGGGCTTGATATGAGAGAGGAGTGAACTGGAGCACCATTTCCGTTGTAATAAGTTGATGAGAAAATGCTCCGTTGTAAGAAATGTTTACAAAAACGTTCCTGTTGTAGAATGTTCCAGAATATACATAAATTTAAAGGTACGTTATTACAGTGTAACCAGTTCATATTTTTATATGGTCTACTTCACTGTATCTAAAACTCTAGAGCTTCATGGGCTATAAGCAGCTCCCAAATCATACACACACACACATATAGGGGCTGTGAGACTCAGCTCCACTTGATAACTTATGCTTAACGAACTTGAACTTTTAAAGTATTTTTGACAAAGGAAATACAGCAAGAATTAGGTTATTATAAAGTCAGTATGAGTATACAGAATTATGTGGTTATAGAGTCAGTACAGGTAAACAAGATGAACAGCGAAACAAACTTATAAAATATTTTTCCATATATACGTAAGGAACAACGAGAAGTGCATTCCAGTGTTTCCTGGAAATAACAAAGATATATATTATTATGTTTGGAACAAATGATCATATCAGTGAAGGTATGTAATTGACATGGCTGCAATGCTTAGCTAGTACTCATGAAAAACTACTGAAGAAGTGGTCACACAACCATTTCTGTCGACAAATTGGTTAAAAGTTTCTCATTAACTATTTCCATTATACCAAACTTCTCCACAGCTGACTGCAAGAATTTTTTTAAAATACTTACCTATTGCTGTATCTCAGCAGCTATTCCTCAACTGATGGATGCCACTATGACAAAGGTTTGGGCATTTCCAGCATGGAATAGTACAAATAACTATTTCATTCCCCAGCTTGTTGGAGTATGCTATTGTTGAACAGATGTGTTGCAGAAGCAGCTTGTGTGTACGTGAACTGTATCACTTCCTCTGTCAAGATTCATCATCACTACATCTGTTACAGTTTCCTAGGACATGTGGATGGCTTTTGTCACAGACCTTTGATAGTTTATGTTTATTATTTTTCTCTACTGTTACAAAATGTCTCACCTTGATTACAATAGTTATGATATGACTTGTAGCAGGCATCTTTTTAAATGGTCCTCTTTCTCCAAATTATAATATTTTTCTTTCTGATTTCATGAAGTAATAGATATATCTCCATTTTGAAAATCCTAAACCTTGTATGATCCATGTGTATGAATATTTTGCATTGGAAAGGAGTATTGTATAGCTTTTCCAAAAGCAACCAATTTTTGGTTATGTCACACTACCTATGTAACTAAAAAAAATGGTCCAAATATAATTCTTATAAACTGTTCTACCACAACTTTATACTAACAATGTTTATCATGCAACTTTCTGGCTTTTACATTCAGTATACTCAAAATACATTAAATACAGTATAATCAATCCTCCATGTACTGAGGTTATTCTAAGCTTCTATGTTTTACACATGATTTGAGTGTAAATATTTTATCAACTGGGGAATATGTATATTTTCTAAACACTTTGAATTAACCTTGTTTTTTGGGACATTTTAATTTCTACACCAAGTGTTACAAGTATCACAAATATCAGTTTTGTTTTATTTAATATAGGTGTTTCTGTAAAGTGGTTTGGCACACACAACTCAGATAAACAGTTTACATCAACTGCATGTGAATTCATGTTGTTGTTTTTTATAATTAAATATTTGGGTGTACAAAGTTAACAATAATAAAGCATATCTTAAGTAAGAATTATCTAATGTTTTTCCAATTTTAGCTTTATCATAAACATTTTTTCACACATAACATGTTAATGTTGCTTTTATTATTGTGCATACTTTGATGTCTTTCCTCAGATTAACTCTGTGTAAATTCTCTGTGGCAGACATTACAATAACATAGGTTTTTTTTCATTGTGAATTTTCTGATGTCTCTTCAACGAAAATTTTCTAGTAAAATCTTTGCCACACATGCTACATCTGTATGGTTTATCTCCACTGTGACTAAATTGATGTATTTTTAGAGATGAATTTCTTGTAAATTCCTTGCCACAAACATCACAACTATATGGTTTTTCTCCAGTATGGATTACCTCATGTTCTTCTAAGTATTTTTCTCTTCCAAACGTCTTACCGCACACAACACAACTGAACGGTTTCTCTCCGGTGTGGGTTATCTGATGTCTTTTTAAAGACGAGCCTTGTGCAAACTCCTTTCCACAGATATCACAGCTGTATAGTTTTTCACCAGTATGGATCCACTGATGTTGTTTTAAGTTCTTCTTGGTTGTAAGGTCCTTGCTACATACCCAACAAGTGTAAGGTTTCACTCCAGTGTGTCTCCACTGATGTTGTTTTAAGTTTTGTCTAGCATTGAACCCCTTTCCACAGACACTACAAGTATATGGTCTCATTCCATTATGTAAGGACTGGTGCTGTTTTAGCTTATACCTCATTGTAAATATTTTACCACATATACCACAGCTGAAATATCTCTTTTCTTTTTGCACTGTTTCATCAGTTCGGAACTCTGAATTATCCACGAAACTTTTAACAGAAACATTATAATTGTCTATTTGGTGTTCAGGCTTGGTCTTCTGATTTTCTTCAAAGTTTTTATACTCTGATGTTTTCTGACAGACATCAAACTTACCTTTTGCTCTCCTATTCCAAGAACTCTCTTTTGAGTTACTTCCACAGGCCAATCTGTCTTCAACGAGTCTTCTTTCATGCTCTGTTAGGTGTTCTTTCTGATTATAGCTTTCTCTGCACACATCAAACCCATACAAGGATATATGGATGTTACATGAAGTATCAATTTCAGGTTCTCTGTCTTCTTCACCTCCACAGGAATCTTCTTGTGCAGAAATAAAATAAGAACAGGGTTACTTCTCAAATTTTTGTTTAAACAGATGCTTGCATCTACAGCAAAAAAAAACAAAAAAAAACTGTCATAATTAATTATAATAATTGATAGTTAGCTTGGTAAGTTAGATGCTCAAATGTACAAAAATACTGAAAAATCCAAAATAACATAAATCACAAAAACCAAAAAATATCTTCACATTAAACAACAGTGACATTTTTCAGTTTTTTTTCATTTCATATTCACTGTGATATTTGGAAAGTAGTTTTTATGTGAGAAACAGAACAAATAAATTTGGTACAGATATATGGAACAGTATTTAAGGTTAATTTATCATTTTCTGTAGATTAATAATCTCTAACAGAAATGTTAACTGAAGGCAGCATCAGGTATACAAGTACAATAACTGCTATTCTGTTGATATAAGTGGAAGTTACAGCATTATGCTTAGCTGCAATGCTAGAGCAACAGTTCAGAAAACCAATTGCAAGACCAACACAAGATATTAATCAGATGCAGATACTGTTGTCAACAGACTAATTAAAATGGCTCTATAACCACTTCCTTCAATATGAGCAACATCAAATGGATGGCAACTACCTGTTGTAAAAAACACAAGAGGACAACATTTCCAAAGTCTTCTGTCTTTTGCCTGAACCTGAAAATGGAAGACATTGTCCGTTACTTTTGTTTGTTTTTTTCACAACAGGCAGTTACCATCCATTCCAGCTTACCCAATATGGATACTCTGCCTAAACAATGCATCAAACAACACTTTCTTCATGTTTAACCACCACAATTCCTAAATCTCAAATATGTTTGACTAATTGTTACTGGAATTTGTAAAGACAGATAGACCTGTTGCCCTGTTTCTGAACTAGAGAAAGCAAATATGACAGATATTCAGGGGATTCAAGGAGGGATATGTAATAAGTAATTTTCAACCTGTCTCATAAAATACACATCAAAATTAGGAAAATTACTCTCAGTAAAAGCAGAAGAATGCATAACATTTAATTTAGAATGCAAGAGTTTTTTGGGAGCCAAAGGTGAGCTATGGATTCAAGCTGTAATGATTGCCTCTGTGGTGTATATTTCATTGCTTTACTTGGTCAAATAATCCTTGGGAATCCATGTTTTTTTGCCTCATACACCATTGTAATGTAATATTTAATATGTTTACAGAATGGATGTAACAATCCAAATTGATGATGACAACCCTGAAAAATTGTTCATAATGATGCTTCCTCTGTAAGATTTCTGGAAATATATGGAATGTAGTGCTAAGTTTTTTTTTTTAAGGATGTATTCAAAGCATTTCAACCACATGTTAAATGTTACATACTAAGTAATGTTTCTTTTATTCACATGCACTTTATAGCTAATCTATAATTTAACTTGAGCCTAAAAAGCATTTAATATCATGTTGTCATGTCTCATCACATGTACAGAAGCAACTTTAAAATAATTAGCAACCTAGAGTGGACACTATTAGAAATCATATAAAAAAATGTGCAAGGTAAGGTAGGTGGCATAAACATGTCTGGAAAGGAGATTCAGTTTGTACAGTGAGTAGAGTAAAAACATATATATATATATATATGTGTTGTTATAAATGTGTTTATTGTTTTAGGCATAATTCCAAATCCTATAACAGACTTAGGCAGAGTAGAAAACAGTCCCCATTTACCATGTAAAAATATACTTTCAGAGTTGAAAGAAAATAAATCCAGTTGTTACCTAACATAAAAATATGAAATAAAATGTAAAAATTTCAATCATTACAACTGATTTCTGTAGCTTTCTATAAATGTTGATCCAGAAAGAAAAATAATTTGTTTATACAAAATATTCTAATTTTAGAGAGAATGCTATTCACTTTGCATTGTCTGTTGAGTAATGGGATAACACTATCACAAGCAAATCTCTTGAATGCTGGAATTATTGTTAATAGATATTTGGATTAAGATCAGAGAAACTTTTTCAAATCAATTAAAGTACTCTTTTCAATATACAGACATAATGACAAAAGAATGTTTATTTTCACTATCCAAATTTGACAACACAGGTGTTTGAGTCTATTCATAAAGAATTGTTACAGATAACATGTAGCAAGATCTAGTTCCCATGAATATTAGTACTATCTCAGAGATGCCAACTATTTCAGATGACTGAGCATAATGATTGTAGACAGAGCTCTTTCACAGTTTTAGTCCTTTTAGATTTGCCAGAAACAAGACAATCCGATGAACGAGGCCTCTTTTTTCCATTTTGTGAACGATCACATTGGTGTTTCTATGCCGCTTAGAAAACGAGAAATACCCATCGACACGAGAGCTGATTGGCTGACAAGCACTGATAACATAACTATGGATTTCCCCACATACCCAGTATGGAGAAGCACCGCACTCAAAATATTGGTAGATGTCTGAGATACAAATATTTTTTATTATTTCAAGCACAAACATGATTATTGCAAGCAGCCCTTTGGACTATGTCTTTTATTTATTATCAAAATTTATTTGTATCTCACTAGAAATTTTCTTTTCACCCTTTTCAAGCCCTGGGGGAACAACTTATCACTTTATTGTATAGGTCTATATAATATATAATAATTTGGGAGTTTCAACAAGTCATAATATTTGTCTGTACGAGCGTATAGTCGTAATGTATATAACAAAATCGTAATGATTACATTTAAATCGTAATGGTTGGCATCTCTGCTATCTTGTACTCACATATCACTGATAACAATTACTGTTACAAATATATGTTCACCAACATTTCATTTGATTGTCAATAATGAAGGCATCTGAAATTCAAGGCTTCATTTAAGAAAGTTGATTTGGTCCTGTATAATCAACACCATTCTCTTCCCTCAAGTATACAAGATAGGGTTAACTCTGTACTAATATTAGTTAATAATAAAGCCAAACATATTAAAAAACTTATTTTCCTACTGTGAATAATACAATAATTACTGAAAAAACTTTTCATTCTCTAATAACACTACCAAGCCTTAAATACTTTATATATCAATTTTGTTCTGAATACAACCTTTGGCATATTTTTTACAATATACAAGTAAAACTGAAAATAATAATTTGTAAACTATTAATAACACTACAAGCAATTAACAAAAAATAAAATGTTTATGTACAGATATTTACTCGTAAAAATTATCTGTATCTGCACTCAGAAATAAATCACTTATGCAGTGATACAGAAAGTTTTAACTTGAAAGAGGTCAGAAAAGTTTATTTATGTATAGTAGAATGCCAAAGGTTATCAATTTTTTTGTGATTTTATAAATTCAAAATCATAAAAAAATAATGAAATGGTGTTTCCCAGATTATATCATCTGATAATATAAGAAAATGAATAAGAATCTAACCTGCTTTTAAATAAACTAAAGCATTGAATACATCAGTTATGAAAGCATAAAATGGTTTAAGCATGCACATCTACCATAAAAGCATTTATTGAAAGATAGAGTGAACTTAATTTAAAACTAATTGTAGCAGTAAATGAGTTAAGTACAGGTTCACGTACTTTTCCTGTTATCTTCAAGCAACATTTATTACATTACTATAAGACTCATGGAAAATTTAAATTATAGAGAATTACATATTTTATATATACTGATCACAGCACTTTAGTCAAGTGAATTTTTTCAGTGATCAAATCCTGAGTTACACAACATATTTATGTAAGTATTATGCAATGTATATTGAGTAATTCTGTATGAGAATTATGAGCTTTCTTCATATGTTACAAACTTATAATCTACTTTCCTTATTTCTCAGATATTAACTTTAAATAGTCTGTATTCTCTATGTTTGGAACTAGGCTTATGTTTTTTTTTTACTTGATTGTGTGTAAATTCCTTGTCACATATAACACAACTGTAGTTTTCAAACACCTTGAAGCACTACACTTTTTCAGACAGTTTTCCTTCCAAATTCTTTACTGTACACACATCACAAGTTTGAAGTTTCTCTGAACTGTGGGTATTTTTCTGGAACACAGCACACATGAAAATTTACCTTGTTTAATTTTTCTGGGTAGCTACAAGTTTGTTTACTGATGATCTGTGTGCAAATGTTTTACCACAAAGTACATCAAAACTGTGTAGCGTTTCTCAGGAATGAACACTCAATTTTTTTCTAGGTTATCTTTCTTCTAAATCATTTGCTGTGTTGTTATTTTCTACTTTGAGTAACTTTATGTCTTTTCAGAGGAAAACTTTGTGTAACTTCCTTGCCACAAATATTACAACAATATGGTTCTTTATTCCCACTGTGAATATTCTGATGTTTTAAGGAAACATTTTCTGCCATACACACTACAATTTTATGGTTTTTCTCCACTGTGTCTAACTCAATGTACTTTTAAAAATGAACTCTAAGTAAATTCCTGCCACAGACATCACAAAAGTATGAATCAACTAGTGTTCCTTTATATAATATTTTCTTAGAAACATCACAGTTGTGCAGATTTTTCACCTGTATGAATCCACTAATGTCATTTCAAGTTCTTGTTTGTAGTTAACTCTGCAACTTATCAGACAACTGTACAACTTTTCTCCAGAATGAATCCTCTGATGCTGTGTAAGGCTATATTTCCTGGCAAACAATTTGTCACAGATGCATAGTTTTTTGTACAGTTTCATCAGTTTGGAACTATGTATTACACCTACAGTTAACAGAAACATTATATTTGTTCATCTGGTGTTCAGATTGTGTTTTTGTATTTTCACACCATACTGTTTTCTGGTAAAAATTAAACTTTATATTTTCACACCCAGCTCTAAGTTGAAAGTTATTTCCATAGTGAATTTTCTTGTATTTCTTTACATATTCATCTTGAACTAAACATTTTCCATACATGCCAAGCCCGTTCAAGGATTTATTGGTGTCACCCAATAATTCAGCTTGGATTTCCCCCATCTTCTGCATATTCAAAAGAAAACTGATGTAAAACAATTCCAAGTTACAATAGCTTGTTGAACTTTCTTGGATGTATTTTAAAATGTTTAAATGCAATAAGATATTTAAAACAAAAAATAGTAGCGAGCTTTATAACGAAAATTAGAAAAACATACAACAAAAAGACACAAAAAGTAATGAACTGTTCAACATCATAACATGTGTAATATTGAAGAAAGCGAAAAGGTGACAGGATATAACAACTATAGACATTAAGTGTCATTGAAAACAACTTGTAGAAATAACTAATATTGTCAGAAACCATACACATGGCTATTAAAAGATGTCATCTACATGAGAGTGTATATAACAGTTGTATACCCATTTCACTTTATTAATCTTACAATAAAACTTAAAGGCTTATAAAAAAACAATTTGCTCCAGTTAAAAGTAATCCCTTTATTCATAGCAAAAAATAAGAATTGTTTCCATAACTTGTGTTCAATTTAATTAACCATGAATATTGCACCATTCCAAAAGTAATTTATTTACATAAAATCTTAATTTGATAGAAATGTTCACACCATACAGGTGAGAGGAACATATAGATAGAGACTTGAACTTAATACATATAGGAAGAAGGAAGAAAATATGATAAAATGAGGATTGTATACTAGGACTGTTTTGTACAACGTAACCAACACCAACACAAGAAATATGAAGTGGATTTTTTGTTCTATATTCAGTGCACTGACTCATTACTAGACCGTATGATAGAGGGCTAAAAAATGAAGTCTGATTCACTAATACATAAAAGCAGAGTGAAATTTAACAATCGTCATCAGACAAGCTTCTAATCAACAGTATCCCTTGATTGTTATATTGTATCTATATTTAGTGTAGTAAAATAGGTTTTTCCAATTTATAGCAAGGAAGTAAGACTAAATACAATTAAAAAAACTCCAATGTTAAAAGTTAGTAACATAGGGAGGTATTTAAACTTAAACTGCAATAAAAAATTACTTCTCTTGTTCCTTTTATATATTTTTGGCAATAAAGCCTCAGCTGTATAGTAGTCTTTAGTCTGCATGGTAAGAATTAAAGACTTAAATTACTAGTAAAGTATTTACCAAAAAAAATAAAAGTTTATATAGTTCCCAGATTAGACTTTCTAATCCTCTTCTAAAAAAAAAAAACAGCTACTAGAAATTCTTTAGCTCAGATAGAACAAAAACTTTAAACATCTTTTAATTTGTGTCGTTTTTGAGAAGCTGAAAAGATTTTAATCTCTGAGATCAAGCCATATATTTACCAAACATACAACTAAAGCAAACAGTAGATTATTGTTCTTGAAAAAGATGATGAAAGATAAGGTATTAATTAGTCATTACACTCACGTATTAACATTAACACAGCTGTCATCACAAAAGCTTGAAAATGCTAACTGTGTTTCTTAAACTAATTAGCTGAGACAACTAGTAAATATTTTATTGTGTTAAAACGTTATGTTTGCTTATTACTTTTAATAAACAGTAACACTATTTGCCTCAAATATATTAAAACATTCTGTATTGATAACAATTATATAGTCAAATGGGACTGATTTTATTTCAGTTTTCACACAATTTTCTCAAAAAAATATCTGCTTATTCCAGTGTATGGATAGAAGTTTGTGAAGATTTAGGCTTCTTAACTACCACTAACTTCAAATTCTTGTTTATTATCATGTTGTTAATATTATTAAAGAATACACCCAGCTACGTGTATTGGCTTTGTGCATTGAAAGGTTTTTCTCCTGAACATCACAGCTTTCACTCTGTAGATGACAATATTCTAAAAGGTCAGTTTCTGGGTGTTATTTCAGAATCACAAAGCTATCCTAAATGGTAGCTCTACAGATGAAAGTACTCATTCTGATTGGTTTATGGTTTCAGGTCACAGAGCTGTTCTTAACACACTGTTGCTTTGCAAACTTTTCTCCTTCTGTGAAATACATTCTTTTGGCCTGACTTTGTTTAAGGAGCATTTTAAGAGCCTGGTAAACACAATTTGCTTTTATGTGCAAGCCAAAAGATAACTTATCACACAAATATAATTCTAAAACCATTTTGGTATGCCCTGGGAAGGAGTAGTTATTTACATGTTTTGTTAATGTGTAAATGACCTTATGTATGTCATTTCTACCAGTTGCAAACAAGTACATATACTCTCATTAAATACTTTTAAGACACAAATTACAGATAAACAGCTTAGAAACATTGTGAATAAATCAATGACTTTTCACAAAGGTGTTCTACGCATTATCTATTCATGAAAAAATGTATTGAAAAATAACTGAAAAAACCCTTTAATCTCTTTGAATTACACATACGACTGTCAACAGAATCTATAATATTTGTTTGTCTTGTATGCATAAATATATTATATACTAATATCATTCTGAATGATTATACAAATAGATAACATGCAATTTACAGCCATATCTCTATTCTGGTAAAACATAGGGAGAAAAACACTATGATATCACCCTAGTTTCTCAGTCATCAGCAATACTTACTATTTATTATACCAATGAATAATTTTTTTACTTTAATAACATGGAATGCATATGAAAATCTTTATAAGTACGTAAAATAGCATTACTGATGACACTTTTAATTACTCTATTCAAAATGTTTTTTATAGTAGCATACATTTCCAAAGCAAGCTTAATGTTTTCTTCAATGGAAACACTGTAAAATAACAACATATACAACTTTTACACAACTTACCTTGTGCAGAATAATTGATGTTCAAACCTTGATGAATTTAAATTCAAATAGAAAGAACATGATGTTGTTGAAAAGAACTATGTATAATTGTGGTTGTCAGAGTAGATACTGGAACAGGTATAAGGGCAGAAGGTATCACTCCAGTAAGGGCCAGACCACAGGGAACTGCAGCTAAAGGGGTGAAATCAGAAACCAAAAGAAAGGAATTCTGGTTTGGAAATGAATGGTAAACACATCTATATGTGATGTTCCCAGCTGAGAACACACCCAAGAAAATACCAGTGGAAAAAGAGACTACTCTGTGGGAAGAACCTGGTTGAGTCAAGATCAGCCACCAGATTCATAACATGAGGAATATGACACATCAAGATTGCCACATAGTGAAAATGAATCAGAGACAGAAAACACAGAGATCTGAGTTTGGTTCCTCCTTATTTGATTATGCCCCAAACAACAGTGGAATAGCTGGAATGAACCATAACCACTCACCCCCTCAGAAGTAGGAGAGAATGATATAGAGTCTGACAAACTGCTAAAAGTTCCTTGATTTTGAAAAGAGAAAGTAACCTCCTCAATGAACCATCAACCAGAATTTTCTGGCAAATCAAGAACCCCCAGAACCCACCAAGAAAGCATTGGTAAACAGAGGAATGAGAACCCCACACAAGGCCAGTCCTAATTCCAAAGGAAATGGTAATGAAATGACCCACAGGATCATTGGAGAAGTTCAATAAGCCAAGAAGATCCACTGAATGGAATGCATGTGAGCTCAATCCAAGGTAATGAGAATTTACAAGGAAGCCTATTTTGTAAAAAGGAAGAAAATCTTTGTGCAGTGAGAAAAGGAAGGTAGAGCCATTCAAACTGTCTACCCCATATTCCTGAACTGAAGAAGAGAAGGCTGTGCACAACAGAAACAGGAATTAAAGGACCCCCTACCCTCACTGGAATAATATATTTAGTAGAGTTAAGGATGGACTTCTCCAACAAAATCAGAGTACCCTATCTGATTAACTTCCTGAAAATGCATGCAGATTGATTGGTTGGTTGTTTAGTATTTATTGGCACAAAGCAACTGGACTATCTATGCCAAAAAACAGGTGAATAGTAAAAAAGTAAAATCATTAAAATATGTAAAAGGGATTCATGCTACAACAAAACATAGTCCAATTTTCAAATTAAAATCTTAAATAGAGTAAAAAAGACCAATGGCCCTTAAAAATTTAAGAATGCAACTGAGGTAGACAGTGTCACCATCACCAATGGCACTGTCCAATGTCAAGGGTGAACCCACGGTAAATATATGTTTAAAATGGTGCCATCACTCTCGATCGTAATGACAGCATAACAGTAAAATGTGGGCTACTGTGACTGAATGTCACACAGACCACATACTGGTGCATCAGTAAAAGATAAAAGAAAGAAATGAGTTAAAAAACTGTGACAATGCATAGCCTAGCCTAGCCTAGTATCCAGAAAAACTGAATAGAAGTAGATGATAGAGAGAAATGGGCCAGCTGGTTTTAAATATTGACAAGAACAGAGTGAGAACTAACGTGAAGCAATTCCAGGGCCGATAGTGAGCTGAAGCAAGTCATAATAAATAGTACAGTTTGTGTACTGCATAGCTTCTATGTGATACAAGGCAAGAGAAATGACATACAATTCAGCAGTGAACATTGAAACTGTAGAGGGGATTCTGCATGCAACAACTGAATCACAACAAACCATGGCAAAGCCCACAGAGTCACCTGATTTCAAACCATCTGTATAAATGGAAATGGAAGGATGGTTTGAAAGATGTTTGGCAAATAGAAGGCAATACTTCCAATTGGGAATATCTGTTGCTAGTATTTTCTTTTGGTTATATTTCTACTGTTGTGTTCAATCTTGGGCTTCTTATTTTAGGAAGGACACTGAATTGTTGGAAAGGGTTTAGGAGGAATAGTAGCATGATACCTTGGATGAAAAGATTGTAATATGAGGAGAGGTTAAGATCTCTGAATTGCCTTCAAATATGGTGAAGACAGTAAGTTTAATGGATGAATTTATAAATATATGAATGATATGGGCTGTCTTTGAAAGCTTCTGTTTGTTTCTGTTAGCAGTTTTAGTTTAATTCACCTCATGAGACAGCTTGGATGGACCAACATGTCTACTGTTGTCCCTGAATATTATCTTATGTTTTTGAAATCCTGTGCAGAAAGACAATAGATCACACTTAACAATTTTACAAATATGTGTACATGCATTCTTTTATTCTTGAATACAATTTCTAAATAACTGGGATTTACAAATGAGGTCAGGTATTTATTATACTAAAATATGTTCTGTACTGTTCTTTCTCATTGTATATTAATGTGTATCAGTGTCTACTTTAGTGAAGTTCAGAAGAGATGTAAAAGAGGTAGTAGCTTTAAATTGGGGAGTGTACCAAGCTTAACCATATTACAGAAATTGAGCCAATTGTTTATCATTGGCTGAACCCGAAACACTAATAAAACTTAAAAACTAAGAAATATTTTGGCAGGAATTAAAACGTTTCTGTTTACTAGACAGGAAGTAAGAGATCATTAATTCTTATGTACACAAACATATGTAGGTATATGAATTACAAATTTGTCAACTTCAAAAGTTCACAAACTAATTTTATTTTTAACTTGCCCCCTTATGTACACACAAAATATTAATACTGAAGAGTTAGGTAAAATAAAGTAAACAAAATCAAAAGAATGGACTGTGTTAAAAACAGCAAACCCAAACCTCTGACAGATGTTAATTTGTTATAAAAAAAAAAAACAAAAAAATGCTGCACCAATTGAAGGGATCCCCTGGTGAACAGGCTACAATATGGGATATAAAATGACTCTAGGTTTCGGAGGTGACTGAAGAAGTAGGACCTACATTGTGGTGGGGATACACCATCTATCAGTCTTAACCTTAAAGAATAATTAAATATTGAAGTAAAATAAAGGAATTGAAATAGAAATTTTGGGATGTTGTGGACTTGAACACCCACATTTTGCTCTCCTAATTTACATATGTATATATTCCATCTGTGTATTCCAGCCTTATACTTCTGGTCAGACAGTCTTTACATACAGGCTTGAATGAATTATGACAAGTTGTAACAATAAAGCTTGTTAAATGATATAAGGAAGTTATTCGGTATTATAAATTATTATGATACCAAAATGTAACTCAGATTTCAATAACTAACTTTGATAAACATGAAAACAAGACATTAGTAATCAAATCAACAACTTATAGTCATTATGAGTCAATAAAGAATTGTTGGTATTAATATTATGTACCTTTTCTATCAGTGTAACTACTAGCATTAATTTCAATGATTGAATCACAATCGTGTTGATGCAACTGTTCTGCAGGTTCTCTTTCCTCTTTCTTCATAATAACAGCTTCAGGTGAGACACCTACCTAAAACAATAAAATGGTTCAGAACTAATATTAATCATATTTAAATAACTAAAGTATTAAAAAGAGTAACGAAAATACAGTTCACATTGTAATCAGACACATACATTAGGAAGAGAAATTTGAGAATAATATATCATGAAATAACATTACTTCAGATGCTTGTCAGTCAATTTACACAATTACAAATACACTTTAATTTTGTACAAAATACTAAAAATTAATTTGGTTGAAAACTTTGCAAAGGATACAATTTAGGGCAAAAATTATTTAATATAAAATTTACTGCCAAATGCAGATCTTGAAACCATTTTCAATATTTCAAGTGTGAAAGAAGTTACTGAACACAAACTTAATTCAAAACCAGTTAACATAGGTTAATAAGACAACAATAATCAAGTACTCTAGTGTATAAAATTATCAGTTTACAATAGTGAGTTGTTCTATAATAAAGCCTTAAATGCAGTGAGTAATGTAATCTAAAGAACTAACATAAGATACAGCAAGTTACAAGTATAAACTATTTTCACAGTATAAATTTCATTTGGTATAATTAGGCTCTCCTTATATATAAAGAACAGGATCTTCAAAACAGTTCTTTTTTTATGCAGATGTACATTATTATATGTACCTCAAACTAAGTTATTTAACTTGAAACTGTGCTCCTAACCTATTCTATCAATAGCATTCACTTACATAAATATCCTCTTTCTTTTTTAATGTTGTTGATATTTATAAAAGCATAATGGATATTTATAACAAATCAAAACAACATTATTTACTAGCTTCAGCTCAAAGATGGTGCATTCACGGTAATATAGCCATGACTGACTTACACACTACACGAGAGTTTAACAGACTTCACTATTAAACTTTCAACCTTAAAACACAGGAAAATTTGTAAATTATCAAAACCATTTATGTGCATTAAAAATAGTTTTTAATCACAATAATGAAACACAAAATGAAATAATTATTCAAAGATAATTTTTGCAATCACATATTTTTCAGTCATGAGTAAGTGCTATGAAATTATAAAGTACTTATATTAATTTAACAGAAATAGCTCAGAGAGTTTTAGCTTTTGCCTTTCATTCATTTAATTACTTACATATTTGTGTGCGTAAGCTACAGAGATGACGCTGAAAGAATAAACTGTTATATAGTTGTAGATTTTTGAGTATTATTTTGTATTAATATTAACCTTTCTAGTGATTTGGGTTGAATAATGAAAGAATAACTAGATTTAGTAGCATTGATAATGAAATTGTAGGGTTAAAGTTTTAAATCAGAAATGAGTGGTGTAATCTGAACAACAATGATAAAGTAAGTTTAAGATCTGTAACAGTACTTTTAGGCTTAGCTGTAATTCATCTTATTGGTAAATCATAAAAGAGGTTCATCATATTGTTTTATTAAACATGTACAATCTGAAGACTAATTAATTGTATCTTTGTGTTTCTATATTGTTTCTCCAATATAGAAGTCGTGGCAGTTATCACATTGTATTTTATAACTAATGTTGGTGTGATGTTTGTCAGTGTAGTTTTTACATAGTATAGACCTCAGTTTTATGCCTGGTTTTTGAATAAATTAGGTATTAACTGGAATGTCATATTTTGTTACCAGTTTTTGCCAAATGTTGGTTATTTTTCTGCTGATGTTGAGAATATATGGTATGCTGCATACCATATGATAGAGTATTATATATATAGAGAGGAGTGGCTTTATATGTAAAATGTGAGTTATATCCTGTTGAAGTTTAGGACATTAAAGATAACAACAAGGAGATTGAATTAATTTGGGTTTATATTAGTAAATATAAAGGGTGAAGGCTTTTAATGGAAATTTATTACAGACCACAAGATAATACAGAGAAAATTAATGAGAAACTTCACAATAAGATAAAGATTTCAGCTGTTAAAGAAGTCATAATTGTGGGTGATTTCAATTTCAGGCTTATAGGGTTGGGGAATGCTGGAGTCAAACCATGAGGGAGAAAGGTTTTCAGATAATGTTCAAGATGGTTTTCTTCATGAATTAGTCAAAGAACATACTAGAAATAATGCCTTCTAGATTTATTTTTAACTTCCAATTAAGAATGGTTGAGAGGGTGGAAACTGGGAAATACCTAGCTGCAAGTTATCATTGCTCCATTATGTTAATAATTTGCTGCATTTAAAGATAATGAATAAGGATGTATTGTTTCACATTTCAAAAAGCAAATTTTGAAAGATGACACAAGAACTATCTTTGTGAACTGGGCAGTTGAATATTTGGAGACACTGATCAATTGTAGAAAGTTTTTTAAATATTCAAGATTAACATGTTTCTTACAGAAAGAAAAGGGTAGCTGCAAGTAAAAACCACGATGGCTCACAAACGATAAGAGAGAGAAAACTGACAAAATGCATCACAAATTTAATTTAAAAATTTAAATTGACTGGTATGACAGAAGATATGGTATGACTGGTAAATTGACTGGTATGATAGGAGATATGGTATGACTGGTAAATTGACTGGTATGACAAAAGATATGGTATGACTGGTATGACATAAGATATGGTATGATTGGTAAATTGACTGGTATGACAGGAGATATGGTATGACTGGTAAATTGACTGGTATGACAGAAGATTTAGAAGAGTACAGAAGGTCAAGAATGTTGGTCAAACAGGAAATGAAGATAACAAAAAGATGTATGGGAAAAAATTGGCTGAAATGTAAAAAAATAACAGTAAGGATTTCTCTAAATACATTAAGATCAACAAAATGTCAGAATGGAGCAGGATTCTTGAAGGATAAAGGGAGGCTTGTATCTGAGGATTATGAGATGGCTGGATAATTAAATCATACTTTTCTTCAGTCTCTAATAATGAAGATATAAGCATTATTCCTCAACTTGAATAGCTAATAGATGGAAACAAGAATGGACAATATGATTGCACTAATTCTAAGCTTGTTAAGAAAAAATTAGAAAGTTTAGAAAATGATAAGGCAGCCTTGATCAGATAATGTTTCCACAGGGGATTTGAAAAAGGTTATAAAAATGGATATGTGAGCCATTTACTACTATTTGAATAGTGGGCAAGTGTCAAAGGATTAGAAGTTAACTAAATTAGCTCCTCTTTTCAAGGGGTGTAATAAACATTGTCCTAGTAACTATAAGCCTGTTAGTTTTACATCTGTTGCAGGAAAAGTTATGTAGTCTTTGGAAAATCTGATAAAAAGTGCTTTGCAAAGTCATTGAACAAAGTTAAGAATTTTATTGGATAGTCAACATGGTTTCGTTGAGGGAAAATCTTTCCTTCCATATCTTGACATTCTTTGAAAAGGTTACTGCTTATGTAGGTTAGGTTAAGGGTGTAAATTTGGTATATCTGGTTTTTGGAAAGCCTTAGACAAGGTGCTGCAAAAAATGTTGTAAAAATGTTATCTCTGAAGGTGAGGGTGATACGTTAGCTAAATGGATAGAATAATGGCTGTGTGGGAAAAAAGCAGAAGGTTGTTAAAAAACCGAGTTCAATCACACTGGATTAACGTCAAGTTGGGTATCTTATGGTACAATCTTAAGATCTTTGCTCTTTTTGATTTACACCAGTGACATAGATTAAGGAATAGTCAATAAATTACTTGAATTTTGCTGATGATATTAAGATCTTTGGTGTTTCCAGCTGTGAAGAGGATGCTGCTGATTTACAAAAGGACTTAGATCATTCAGTGAGTTGGGCAAATAGGTTTCAAATATAATGAATGTGAGAGAATTCACATGGGTTATCATAATTTGAATAATAAGTATAATTTGGATGAGAATAATCTTTACAGAAAACAAAGGGATCTTGGTGTAATGGTTGATCAGTCTCTTATGCCATCCAAGCAGTGTGCTGTTGCTAGTGGAAGGACAAATGAGATTTTAAGTTGTATCTACAGGAATACTGAACATTTGGAATACTGTGTTCATTCTTTGGCTCCTTATCTCAGAAAGGGTTCAGAGGAGGATAACTAGTGGTTTTTGGGATGAAGAAGTTACCATGTGAGGAGATATTAAGATCTTTAAAACTGTTTTCTCTTGAAGAAAAAAAGAAGAGTTAGAGGTGATCTGATTGAGAGGTTTAAGATTGTAAAAAAACTTGATAGTGTTGGTGTATAATCTTTCTTTCATACTTAGTGGCAATAACAGTAGGGAAGACATAAATATAGATTCTGGCAAGGTAGGAGTCATCTTCAGCTAAGACAGCATTATTTTCTAACAGGGTGCATTGACCCTGGAATGAACTGCCTTTGGATACTGTGGAGGTAATAAATTTAAATGTGTTTATAAGAGAAAGTCTGATGGCTATATGAATGACATGGACTGGCTTTAAGTTGATTTTTTTTTCAGTTTATAATAGTTTAGTTTAAAGGATGGTATAGTCAAGATGGACAAGCAAGTCCTCTGTTGTTCCTAAACATTATGCTAAGTCCACTTTAACTACAAAATTACTCATACTTATATCGCAATTCTCCTTTCTTTTCCCCTAACAAGAACAATGACAGGAAATTTCTGTTCTTTGTATTATTATTTACTTTATTGTTTTTTTAATATCCTACAATTTCTACTGTGGTTTTGTCATTCATACACTTTTATATCAAGTTTTTGTTGTTGAATTTATTTTTACTTTATTATTAGTTTGTTTTTTAAAACAATCTCCAGGTTCTTTATTTGGATATTATTTGCTAAAACATTTAGTAATGTAAGTGTTTTCATTTGTAATTTTTTTAACTATTATCAATTTTCAGACTAACTAGTTAATAACTAAGTCTGTTCCATCTGTTTCACTAATCATCCAAAAATATACATTTAAGTTTATTTTCATACTGTACTGCAAATATTTGTGATATACACTTCTGATAATCAACCAATATTGGTAAATCATTACAGGATATTAACCACAGAAAAATGCTTAATAGAAACCACTATATTAGACCAAATAATTACAACAAAGCAAAATTTAGCCCAAATGCTCATAATTTTCTCTTTTATTTCTTATTAATTTACAAATAACACATTATTACCAAAAAGAAGACAAGGACAGGATAATAAACAGTCATCTTAACATATTTCTCATTAATCAGCTTTCTTGAAAGTAGCAGTTGAGATTGATTAGAAACCAAACAGAAGTATGGATTGGAACTAGTATAAAACATAATTAAAAAACACAACAAAAACAGTCTGTATGGAAGAACTATATTTCTTATGAAAGATATGAAAATTACAAGATAAAACAAAGTCTACATCCTACCTTAGTTTTATCATATTCTTCTTTTTCTATTTTAACTTCTTCAAATTCAATAATGGATTGTGGAAATTCTTCTTTTAAGAAATTAACTTCTCCAACAAATTCTGGTGTAAAGAAGGAAAGACTATATTTGCATCAACAAAGAACATAGTGGTGTTGTCTGTGCAGCTCTATATTACAATATTGGCCAAACTCTAAAATGCAGCAAGGCAACATTATGTAATACATACAGTACAAACAACTGTAAAATTCTAAATAACTTTTTGCAGAGTGAAGTGAATTGAATGACTATAATTAAAATACACACTAATACATTTGAAGTTTCATCTTGACCTGTGAAATGAACTAAATGACTATAGTTAAAATACACACTAATACATTTGAAGTTTCATCTTGACCTGTGAAGTTAATTAAATGACTATAGTTAAAATACACACTAATACATTTAAAGTTTCATCTTGACCTGCTTACACATTACCACACTCCTAATTCTTATAATTACTTGTTTCCCTCTTCAATGACACAAAAGAAATAAGCCAGCACCAGATATGGCAGTAGACTAATCTATTTACAATATCAAGTAAACAGATACGAGTCCCCGTTTCAGTATAATGTTGAAGCTAGAGTACAGAACAACAGAATGTTTTGTCTACTCCCTTAGTTGACAAGTAAATTCTTCAAAATTTCTGTATTTGTTTTTCAGTTTAGTTAGGGAACAGAAAGTTGAAGAAAGAAACACGTATAAATTTTCCGATTCTAAGTCTGCCCAAGACCTTGATTACCTAATTTGCAATACACTGCATTTTCTTACAGGAAATATTGTATCTGATGTTACAGAATAACAGATTATCTTTTCTGCCATCAAACCATGTTATGGCACTGAGTTCCTCTGTCCTTCCACTTGAGTCATATTGGATGAAGGCAACATGCTTGAGCGATACAATCTGCATTGTAGCTTTGTCCAATGTCACTGCATTTTGAGCATTAAAACCCAGTTTCACTTTTGTTTAGCAGATTGAGATATTTTCTGATATTTTGTTTTACTGAGATATAAGCCAGAAAGTTAAATCTACATGCAAGACTCCTCCCTGTCACATCCTGCATTTCATTAGCTATCAGTTTATTTAGAACAAATCTGACACCATGTGAATCACAATTGTTTGTGTGAATCATAAAACTTGATTAATTTGCCATCAAAGCTAGATAGATTTAGACAAAGATGTTGATTTCAGAAGCATTGAAATTTATAAGTCAATTAGAAAACCAAACAGTTTCAGAAAATTTAATTTAAAAAGTGATATGTTTTTAATTTCTAAGATTGACACAAGAAAATTGTAAGAATTATACTTTAGACTCAACACAGTTGGAAAAAGAGAAGTATTATGAAAGCAGGAACTTACTACAAATTGGCTTAAAACTAAGTTTTAACTCTTTCAGCACAGAACTGGTTCTTAGTACTGACCTCATAACCATTTTGCACATGCTATAACTTTTAAATTAGTAAGCTTACCTTCACACCTTCAGCAGATTATCAATAAATACTGCCATGCTTTCATACATGAAATATCAGATTTATTTATTAAATCTTAAGGTTTGTTAAGCAATGTTTTTCTCATGCATTTTTTTATTTCTGACTGTTACCTGCCCAACATCCAAAGTAATTTCATTTTAAGATCAAAAATATTTTCAAGCATCAGAAAATTTTCAAACTTTGCATGCAAAATCCTAACAATGTCCAGATAACCAGATAATTATCAAATGTTTCTACGGTAAGTACTGTATCTGTTATTTTCACTAATAAATCTCTTTTTAGATCTGGTTAGTTTGAGTCATTTTGTAACCACCATAAAAAATTAGGAGTTAAACATAAGTTATGCCTTTTTTGTTCTTGAATGACTACAAATTATAAATGTCTAAACTGAATAGCTTAAATCTCATGTTATACATTTATATACATAAATTATTTTTATTTTATTCATCTTTCAATCTTGCCTGACTAACATTACAGAAGTTGCTATGATGAGGTTATTGTGCACTCATGTTACCATATCCAATAATATAAAACTGACCTTTACAAAATAACCTACCTCGGCTTTTTTCTAGTGGGCCAGGATTTTGTAACATATAGCTACATTTCAATTATTATACATTACACATGTATATAGATTATCAATGTTAACAAATAACTTATTAAATTTATTTTTTGTAAAACAAAGAGTAAATAAATAAGTAAAGCAAACAATTATCTCTTCTTGTTACGACCCTTGTACTTGTTTGGTGCTTCTCAAAGGTTGCTGAGCCTTAAGAAATTTTGCACATGAAGAATGTGAAACAAAATTTTTCTTAGGTTTTATAAATTCATTTGAATAACCAAAAAAATCATAAATTACTATTACAATACCATACTGATAATAGCACAAAGGTTTGTCTCAAAAGAAAGACATAATGTTGTTATATTTAAGAATGGCTACATAGTCACTTAGAGACATTTAGAGCTTTTGACTGGCAACTCACATGTAACATATAAAGGTAAGTGTGTATAAAGAACTGTTTCCAAAAACAGAAAGAGGTGATCAGGGTCACCTAATTTCTACAAAACTATAGACTTTGTATTTTGACACCAGAAATATCTAATCTGAACCAGTGCTGCATTCAGCATACTACATAACACACAAAAATTGATGCTTAGGTGCATTTATTTAATATTCACCTTTAAATTAATAAACTAAATAATGTGTAACAGTAGAATTTGAATTATAATTTACAGTTTGATACCAAACTTAATAATATAAACTAACAACAGTAGTTCAATAAAATTTTGAATGTGAGTCAACAAATGGGATGACATGGCCTCTGGTCTGGAAAAGACTAAAGTTAATATTTTCTCCTATATTGAAAAATATATTTCTAAATAATAGCTTCTCTTGTTCAGTACTTTTCTGTATAAGATAAATTTGTTTCACTCACTACTAACCTTGAAGCTCTAACTTTCTCCATGTTTAATGTGGTTCTACTACATCTTTGCATGGAAATAAGCTTGTGGCAACCTTCCATCAATAGGAGCTCAACATACTCTCCTGACTCTCCTCCATACTATTAAGCCTAACCTTCTTCACTTCAAGATTAGGCACAAAAAGGCACCAGATGTGTGAAAAAAGGTAAGCACTTATCAAAAATATATTTTCAGTGCAGGAAAATATTAACTCTGATGTGGTATCTTACCTCCACATTGATAAGGTGGAATAACCAGTGCAAAGTTACCTAGATGAGCATCCAAAGAATGTTCATGGTGTGGAACCTCTGTTGAGAGAGGAATGCATCTATGGGAGACTGCTCCACATCTGTACCAGGTATACCTTTCATCCAATGAAGTGGTAAATGTTGCATAAATTCACAGAAATGAGTTGGAACACATCCATAAATGTAGACATATAGATTAGTCCAGCTAAGCACAAGCATACAGGAATCCCGAGATGGCAGGGTAGTTCTCAACCAAGTATATTGATGGTGTGAAAAATGAAATGGATGCACCCCACAGTGTAGAGTAGCTACATCATGCCAGACCGTATTTGTTGAACAAACTCCAGTCTATATCCATGCAGCCTCAGTTATTTATCATCCCTTCTGTGGTAGGAGGACGATATCAATGGAACTTACATCAAGCCCATGAGATGGAAGGGAATAGACGTGTGCACAAATCCTCAACTATCACCAGTTACTTGGGAAACTGGAACCCATAACATGGTAGGAGAGGAAATGCCTACATGGCAGTCCATTCAAATTAAAAACCAACCAAACTTATGGTTCCTGGTCAAGCTCAATGCACTATCAGAACTTACAAGCCAACTAGAGTGCCTGTCAGCTTATCCAGCTCCTTGTAATACCAAATTCAAAAGGACTCTTGACAAACACATGCACAAGGGCTTATGTTACCTTTTCAGCTCTAACCCAATATCTTATATCCTATTTACTATCTTGCAGTTCTATTAAGTTATCTTTTTCTAAAGGTGAAAGCTGGGAGTTTAATTAGTAGGAATTTTATGGTGGCTGAGAGAATCCTGACTGAAAGAATCCACATCACAATCTGTGGATGAGGTACCAGAGACAAGAACAGAGGCAACTTGGAGTTGTGCAGTGTGTCAAGTGCATATAAATGAGGAGTATCCCCAAGTGAGTGCAAAACCACTTGAAAAGCTGAGGGTAACCAGACTGAAGGTATCCAGGACATAACATACAATGAGACGTGCAAAAAGTATGCCTCATCTACCCCCAAAAAATGGCTACAACGTTCAGAAACCTAGTGAAAGTGCCATACTGGTGGTTGATGTATGAGATAACAGTCAAATTGTTGAAATTGATAAAGACAAGTTTGACCCAAATTGAAGGAAAGAAATGATCCAAACCTCAATGAATAACCAGCAGTTCCAAGATGTTGATATGTAAAGTTACCTTGATGAGAGACCAATAACCAGAAACTTCCTGACACTCTAAACATGCTTTCCAACCCCTGTGGGAAACAGTTGTGAACAAATGCAACTTGGGAAAAGTAGGAGGAAGAGGAACACCCACCATGGTGTTGTCTCTCTGTAGCCACCATGTGAAATCACCAAGGAAGGGGCTGGATAATGGAGTTTAAGGAATCCCTAGCAAGGTTCCATTGGTCCTGTAGCATCCATTGAATGTGAGAACTTGAGCATGACCTAAGGGAATAAGCACTTTGATGGAATCTTGTGTTGTCAAAAATGAAAGAGCCTTGTATGCAGTGAGAGTAGGTGGGGTAAAACACTTGATTATCAAAAGCTCCACTAACCATTAATGATGGAGAGAAGGTTAGGCTTCATTGAGGTAGGAGTTTAAAAATACTCTCAAGTGGAGAAGATATTGGGTAGGTACAAGAAAAGACTTCACCTTGGTGATCCAACCAACATAAGTTGTTTTCTAAGAAGCAAACATGTGTGTTCTTATGCTACCAGTCATTCATGGAACGATGGAAGTGCAAGCCATGAGTATAGAGTAACTTGTTCCCTGTGAACAAACCAAAGATACTATCTGGACTGTTGGGCAATGGGGATGTGGAGATAAATATCCAAAACATCAGCATTGATCATCCACAGACCTAGAGTGAATGTTGACCACAGAGGGAGAAAAGACTTCATGGTAAAATGAGAAAGGTCTATGAAATGGTTGAACCCTGACAAATTTATCACTGTACACCAGTCCTCAGTCTTTTGAGGAATTACAAACAACCTGGAGAAGTTTGGCTGATTGGTTCTATAGCATCATATGTTATAAGAGTCTGGACTGCCTTATAGAGAAACCAGCAAGTTGCAGAATCCTGAGGAAGAGAAGGAGAAAAGGGAAGTGGAACCAGTGACAAAGAATGAGGTTATAAAGTGGATTCATAATCTTTTGAACAACACTTGAAGAATCCAAGAATTGAAAGTGAACTAATTGGAAGAAGTGTGCACCTACTCTGCTAAAACTTACCAGTTAGCCACTAGTAACATTGGCTGCAAGTGTTCCTGAAGAAAGAAATAAGACAAATCACCAGTAAAACCAAAGAAAGAGAAAAAGGTAATGGTTGAAAAGGAGTGGGATGGGAAATGGAAGAAAGAGCAGAGGCAGATGAAAGCTGGAAACCAAACAAGAAATGAAGAAATCTTGTCTCACAGATTTTACCTGTAACTTCAGAGAAATCTCCAAAATGGGTAGGCATATGTGAGACAAAAATGCATCTTTACCTATAAAATTACATGTTTGGAGAGCAAGGACAGAAGAAAATAAACATGCCAACATGGAAAAAATATGGGTGTGGGTCTCCTCTGGAACCCCTCAAGAGAGCCTCATGGTAGACAGGTACCTAAAAATAAAGGTTAGGGTCAGCCAGAAGCTGGAAAACTGGGCCTGGAAGAAACTAACTGGAAAAAGAGGGTTGGGTCCCCACACTTGCATCAAAGACTCAAAGCATTGTCAGTCCAGGAGAAGAAAGTCTACATGATGATGAGTAAAATGATGATATCAAATACCCTGATATATGGAGAAGCAGAGGGTCACACAAGGAGATAGACATAGACAAATTGAATCATACCTATTGAAATTATGTCTAGGGAAAGCCTTGAAGCATCCATAGGTAACACAAGAAATTGCATGGCATAGTATAGGGGAAAAAAAAGCCTCTCTAAATTCTTGCCTGAAAGTGGAAGATTTTGTCCAGGTTCCGGAAAAGCTAGTTGTGTCATGTATTATTCAAGCTCCTGTTGAAGTAAAACTGAGACCTCCTTAGCTGAGATTGTTAAACCTTGAGCCTATGAAATTACATTTTAAGTGGTAATAGTCATGCTAGTAACAGTCATGACACTAAGTTCCAAATTCCTGGCTTAGCAAATATCAATTCACAAAATTAAATAATAAAGATAAACAAATAAAAAAATAAAATTAAGCTAGCTTCAACACAAACTGTAATTAAAATGTTAAACTATATGAACTTACTATGTCAAGAAAAAAAAAAAAAAAATTAAATGAATGCAAATGTGAAAAAATAACCCAAGCAACATTCAAAATATCTGAAAACAACAGTGCCTAAACAAGAATTGGAGGTTAGGCTTAACAACATATAGATAATAACTCATAACAGTAGAATGTGTTGCACTCCTTTTGGTGGAGAGTTATTACATGCTTATTTGTAAGTGAAGACACAGTAGAACCATGTTATACATGGGGTAGGTGGGAGTTTCGAGGCAAGGAGCGAGTAAAAAAAACAACCTAATACCTTATCAGAATTTCTTGTTTTTATGTATATTTTTTACTTATTATTACGTATCTTTTTCAAAAAATAACTAAAATGTAAAAATTAATAACTTCTCACTTTAGATAAAAATATATAATTTTTGCACTGTGTAACGCACAAGGAACATGAGTAGTTGAAGATTTCACGTGATGAAATGTGAGACTTCCTTTACACTAAACTCTCTGTACTATTGCCCTTTGTAGTAGTTAGACGCAGTTAATAAAACAATAAAAGTAAATCATGAACACCCACTAATGTTTGCCGTAGGTGATCTTACAACAGTTAGTGTTAAGGTAAAATAAGAAATAAAGTACAAATTTGTATTAAAGAAGAACCTACAATATTAAGTTAGGAAGTTCCAGAGGTTATGCAAATAGAACATGAAAATTGTATTTTTATCGTTAGCATGAAAAAAAATCACTTTTCCCCTCAGAGTAACTCAATAAATGTTTTATAAATTCAATAAAAATTGTTAGTAAAAATAATAATTTAAAAATATGCTGCTTTTTTAATAATACAGTAGATTTAATGTTTAATAAAAGCTTTTGATGATGCATTTATTACATTCAAAGTTATTGTATGTAAGATCAGTTACAATGAGTGAGCCGTGTATAGAGACTGAATAAGCCCTACAATTCACCAATAAACAGTCCACTAAATGTCTGGCTAAACTGAATTGCATGAATAATGAAAAATATTAATAATCAAAAATGTTAATTTTTACAGTTAATTATTTTTGTGACATTTATTATAATTTTTATTACAGCATAATTATAATAACTGAAAACAGTCACAATTGGTAACACTAAATTTTAGTTAATTATTATTTTAGTCACATTAATTGATCTAATTATAATTTCAATTAACTGACCATTTAAATGACACTACTAAATATAATTAATTGTACTGATTAATGAAGTCAGTAACCCAGCATTGATTTCCTCTAAATATTTCTATAAAATGGCACTTTTTGATCTCTTTAAATGCAAGTGGCTGTTTCCAGGATCCAGCTGAAAACCCCAATTTACCTATCAGGTAGTGATAGCATCCAATAGCATTTGTTTCTTTGGCTGAAAACTAATCCAAATAACATTATTATCCATAAAATTAAGAAAATTGAAGCTTTACAGGGTATGGTGATAAATATTAGGAAATGATGAAATTAACTGTGGCAAAATATGCAAATAATTACAAGTTTTAAGAGTTAATTATTCAGTTCAATAAAGAAGACATGATTCTTTAAAAAAATGTAACTTTAGCTTTTGTTAGGGCTGTAAGTTACTCTGTTTCACTGAGGGCAAATTTTGCATGGATTGAAGCATATGTGATGTAAATGTCTCAGTCATATCTTGTTAATATCTTGTACTGTATCTCAACTGAGACTGATGAAACTACTTGACTAGTTCATGCTTTCTATTAATTATTCCTTACAGATGAGTTTCCTGTTACTGTTTGCTATTTATATCTTAGAAGTCACTACTTAGTAGGTTTTAGTTACTTACAGGATAAATAGTATCTTGAAGAGAAAATGCTTCTTTGCTTTGTAACCTGCATAGTTGTTTTGTATTAATTGTAAGTTAATCTGATCTTGCTTTCCCTGCATTTGTACATCAGTGTTATCCTTAACATTACAGATTCATTATATAAGTAATTGAAATGTCAAGGGAGAATACAAAAAACTATATGAGACAGTTGCAAACTGAAAACATAGACTTACCAGGTAATGTTTCAGTAATTTCTGTTTTGTTTGGAAACCCA
The DNA here is from genome assembly GCF_004210375.1 of Tachypleus tridentatus. Taxonomy (NCBI): domain Eukaryota; kingdom Metazoa; phylum Arthropoda; class Merostomata; order Xiphosura; family Limulidae; genus Tachypleus; species Tachypleus tridentatus. The sequence goes on along the minus strand of NC_134832.1, from coordinate 136,564,136 downwards.
ATATCCAATAAATTACCATGCTCCTCATAGGATGTGGGTTCAGCTTTAACTTTTAATACATTCATGGTTATGTTTGCTTCAACACCTTCATATATTATCTAAACAAATAAGCAAAGAAACAAACTGAATGTGGAAAGTTCAATAAAGTCTAAAAAAAAAAACAGGTAAATTCCAGTATGTGTGTTAATTATCCTTAATTTAAACATGTCAATTTGTAATACTGATGCTTCAAATGCTATCTTTAATGTTTAATTTTCACACCACACTGTTATAACTGAAAATTTTCCAAAAATATATGTACTGTTAATTAGAAGTATAAACATCTACTACAGGGTGTTCAAAAAGTCACTGTGCACTTATATATTTATTAACAGACAAAACTGCACAATGACTTTCCAAACACCCTGCATAATATGTGTTTGAAGTTATTTCTTAGATTTCTATATTATAATACCTTGTGCTAATATGTTAGGAACAATATTTTTATACTAAAGGAAAATTTAATACTTTTTCAGAAATAGTTTTATTGTTTTGTTCACAAGATAAAATATAATGTTACAAATGAGAAAAATATGTGCAGTGGATAAGGGCTGCACTAAATGGCAAGCATGAATTTGCACATCAACAGCTAGAAATAGCTGTATTACAAAATATGAGGTATTACAATATGAAGATGAAAGAACAGTTGAACTAAAATGGAGACTGAGTTTGGTGTTGCTAAGTTCCATTACCATGAAAGACTCTTTGCTCTGGTTGGACTAAATCCCCATTTTGTGACATGATATGTTGATCCTTTGATACAGAAGGTACAGCAGTTGAAGAATATATGCAAGCTTGTCACGCAAACTGGTCAGCTGCATCCTTACATGACCGATGAACCTCTGGTGAACTGGTTTCATAAAGAACCAGAAGGAGAAGCAGTCATGCAGATTATGATAAGACTACTGTTTTACTCACCTACAATCCTTATGGCAGTAGGAAAAAGTTAAAAATACTTATCCATCTCTTCTGGATGAATCAGATAATAAAATCTGACATTTAGAGGTGAGATGCAGTTCTAATGGTGCATGAAACAATAGCCATGGCCAATCAGTTGGAATAGTACACTGTAAGGGTGTTGTAACTCTTAATTTCTCAGCCCTTGAGTAGTGACATAAAATACAGTGTAGTACTACACAATGTACTTGTTACTCGTATGTGAAGCTAGGAAGATCACTGAATTGAGCACCTGAAGAATGAAATGAATAGCACTTGAATGAAGTGATGCTCATCTTTGAGTGCATACTTTGCACTGCGTAATTTCCACCTGATTATGACACAGTTAATAATGGCTATTTCTACAAGGAACTATACTTTTTCTATTTGAAAATGTATTTCCAATAGCTATTTTTCTTTCACATGTATAATTATTCTCCTTTAGTGCTGCCCTCTATTTGCAATTTTTTTTACACACAAGCTTCGTATTGCTGTGTACCTCATAATCATCATGGTTCAATTGCATTTTGTACATATATCATCATGTGACAATCCTCCACCAATAGGAATATGTCACACCTTCCTGACACATGTGACTACTTTCTATTCAATTCTGTTAAACTATTGCTTCAAGTTTTGGCAGAAAATGGAAGCACCAGGTTTCAGTGGAGGGGAAGTGTGGGAATTGTGAGAGGAGGTAAGTAGGTATGGAAATACATTTTTCGTATATGAAAATTATAACATCTCATAAGGTACATTATATCCATTCACATAAATAGCTAGAATTCTACACTGAATAGGTAAAGGAACCAATGCAAGGGAAAAAAAGAAGCATCCTTCTGAAGCATTTGAAAAACATCATAAAAGAGAAGATCCTCACAGTAGAGGATCATACAAGGGAGATGTGTGCACCACTTTTGTACAAAGTATACTCTATGCCCAGTGCAAAAAGCGGTGATGCAGAAATAAGCAGAAAAAGAGAGACATACATTCAAAAAGGAGAGAATAATGGTTGGATAGAAAGCCAAGCCATCCAATACTTGAATCTCAATTCCACAGGTAACAGTAATGTGGATAAAAGTAAAAAAAATGTGCAAGAACATGTTTAGTGGCTGGTGCATGATGGACAGTACAAGGGAAGTCAACTACATCCAAAATTCAGCCACTGGAAAATGGCATCTGCACATATGTAAGATAAAAATAATACCATCATTTAGCCAACTACAATCCAAAATCTATCCATCAGGAACCAATATTCAAGTGGGAGTAGTAAAGAGGATCATAATGGTGGCAAGTCAACTGCAACTGAAAATTCAGCCATTGGGTAGAGGAAGCAAAAAGGATCATACCATCTAGTTCTGCAGAAGAGAAGGAAATATCATACTCATTAATCTGTGAACAGGAACCCAACATCCACATGATGTGAATAATAAAGATGTCCCTGTACTGTAAAATATTCCACTAAAAGCCAATGAGACAGCAACCACCCCCCAGCACTGTAACCTCCTCAGTATATGAAAACTTCCAACAGATAGCGCAAGATAAAGAACTGTAGTAACGTGCATGATCATGCACTATGACCCACAATATGGTAGTATTTCATATGAATCTGAGTAAGGAAACAGAAATACTAGTAATAGATGTGTGAGAACTTATACTGATTGATCCAACTCTTAACCCAAAACCCAGCCATCAGAAACGGACATCCATGTAGAGTAGGATGAGTGATCTCAACTGATGGGGTGAAGTGCAATTTTGATTGTACACTACAAACCTACAATTTTCACTTAGTTGTACCCATTCAGAGAAGGAACATAAGGTTGAAGGAAATCTCATCATCTACACTAGCAGAACACCACCACCCTACACTCAACTGAATGGATTAATTACTGTTTGTATCATACATTACTATCACATTCAGGAGGATACCTTCATGGTCCACCATCAGCAGCTTAGAACAGGAAAGTGGTAAGAGCATCCATACTCCACCAGAAGAAAAAAGGAGAGTCAACAATGGAGTCAGAGCAATGGGAGACCATGAAACTATTTTGAAAGGTAGACCATTCCTAATTTATACAATCGAAGGGATGGGAAGCTATCCCCTTCTACTTCACCCATGAAGTCTATGGGTTAGAGTGATCCAGAATGCATGTTTGAATGAAATAAATATATCTCAAGGAAAGCCCGTAAACAATCTTGTGGAGCAACCCTATCTAAACAATGTGCATTTATTAGCCACAGAAATTTATTTCTTGAGTCATCATGGCCTTACCATGTAGAATTGACTATTTATACCTGGCAAGGCACCAATTGCTAAAGAGTGAGATCCATAAAGACAGAAAGGGATATGTCCTTGATAAATAAGAGATATCTCTACAAAAGTTAATATTTACCTAACTAAAATTGTATTTGCAAAAATACTTACTACACTGACACTATAGCTATATCTCAATCTCTATGGTTTCCATTTTTTTGTCCATCTAATGCCCAACTAGAATGCTTTAGGCAAATTGTAATTTGCAGATTTCTCCATCAACTTCAATGCACCCTCTGTCTAGGTATTGTATATGAGCACTTCTCTTAGATAATGTAATCGCTTTTTCACGACATACACCAGCTCTTAATGGGGAGGCAGGGCAGGAGAGTGTCAGTGAGGAGTAGGTATTATTGGAAATACATTTTCAGTTTAGGAAAATGCTAAGTTCCAAAACATACTTACCATCTGTTGACACTATAGCTAGAGCCCCATACTGAGAAGGTAGAGGATTCAATACAGCCATGATCCATACAGAAAGTATTTGTACAGAACAGGAGTGTATCAAGAGAAAAATGGTTCAAGGGTAGTGGAACTATACTGCATCCAGAGCAGGTATTCTCTTCACCTGGAACTTAGTTCCTACATCAAAGGTGGAATAGAATATGAGTAATCATCAAAATAAGCCAGCCCCATACAGATAGCCAGAACCTGAAACAGCTATCAGAGGAAAGGTATACAGATACTCTCATATTAAAGCCAGAAAGGCAAGAAGCCAATTATGATAAAGAAAAATGTAAATGGACTTTATCAGTTTGAAATTATAACATCTCTGGAACTCCAGCAAATAGCATAAGATGGACAAAATGAGCTTCCTGTAACTCCCTAAGAGCAGAGGATGGTAAATGAACCCTTTCTAACAAAGCATCTTTACCCAACAAATCTCAGCAAGAATCCTGCTAGGAAACCAAGGAAAGAATGGAAAAAGAAGATCTGACTGAGGTAGATGTCAGGGAAATCCTCAAATTGTTGAGGAAAATGCTGAAAGATTTCACACAAAAGTTGAATGGAAGATAAATATCTCACAACAGTTATGAAATTAAGATAGATTTCAATCTATACTCCTGTAGGTGAAAAAGGAGGGTCATTCATTGAGAATCTACAACAAGAGGAGGAAAAAACCAAAACCAAGAGGTCATTTGCCATGCTTTCTGTTGACAAGAAATGAGTAGAGTGTAAAGTAATACCCCAAAACCTCATAAACCAAAGTAATCAACTAAAGAAAAGGGGCTTGCAGTGACTGATCAAAATGATCCTCTGTTGAGGTTATCCTGGTGAAAGAAGGAGACAGAAAAATGAGTCTGAATTCTTACTAGTCATTCCAGATCATTTAAAATAGTCACTTCAGAACCCCTAAAAGAGACACTGTCTATCTGCATTTATGTCTCCATTTCCCAACAGATCTTATCACAGAGAGCTTTGACTGTGAGTAACCCCCTTCCCTGACTACAGACAAACATCAAATAGCAGAAGTGGAAGAAGTCTCTCTCTTTTTTTTTTCATTTATAAATATAAATGAAAAGATAACCATAGAAATGCAAAACTACATTCAAAATCACAATGTAAATAATAAATAATTGCAACACTCCTGTTGATAGTAGCTTTGTTGAGAAAAAGTGATTACCTTATCTGAATGACGTGTTTATATACAGTACGTAGATAGAGTGTGCATCATAGTTGGTGGAGAAATTTGCAAATTAGAATTTGCCTAAGACATTTGAGTGGGGTACAAAAACTGGAGCAAGCATTCTCATTGCTTAGAGTGAAAACCCTAGAAATCAAGAAATGGCTATAGTGTCAGCAGATGGTAAGTATGTTTTGGGAAGGTAACTTACCTAGTCACTGTCTCATCAAAAAATTAGATGCAGGTTATAGGGAAGGTGCCTGATTGAAGTAAAATCACCAGGAATTGATTACAGGAAAAAGAGGCAAAGAATAAAAAGCCAATCAAATCAAGAAACAAATCGAAAGGGTAAGGAAGGAAGAAAAAATAAAAAACACAGGAATGGTGCCAGAGAATGAAACAGTATGAAAAGTAATCAACAGAAAGAAACCTTGAAGTCAATGAAGCAACCCAGAGTGTATACAGGACATAGAAGGCCATCCATATCTTACTAGGAATAAATGTGAGAGAAGGAAGAAAACAAAAATGAAAAAGGGAATAACACACCACAAGAGTCACCAAAATGAAGGATGGAAAAAAAATCAATCCAAAGCAAAAAGAACAAATTGAACTGAAGAAGTTGAGAAAACCAGATGTATCAGCCAGGAAGGAGTAATCAGAAAAAACTTATACTGAATGGCAAGGATGAACCAAATCACCAAGGGAAGATGACAAATGGGATGAGAAATAAAGGTGTAAACAAGTCTTAATCTTGCCTGAATACACTGACAGCCAAAGTAAGTGGAACAAGAGATGGAGACATACAGACCTGAAACAAGCTGGAAGGGCAAAGTATAAAACCAGTTCCCAATCTCACATTGAGCAAACCTGACACAGCACCATGAGGGACAAAAAATTGGAATGTGAACATAAGAATACAAAACACTGACCTTGGGCATCTATGGTCCTGGAGAAATGGTCCATCTGTGTGTCATAAAAGACAATATGGTAAAAAATGGAAATAACCAAAAAAATAGACCATAAGTCATGACTAAAGGTGAAAAAGAAATAAACTCAAGACAAGTGAATGCCACACCCCAGTAGATCTACAAAATGAAGAAGTTATGTGTGTAAGGAAAGAACTGAAGATGGCAACTGCATAAACTTGAAGGTAAGAAGGAGGAAGATATCACATGAAACAGATAAAACACATCAGAAAGAAGATGCATTGCAGTTAATACCAGTAACAGAGGCAATAGGTGAAGACATTGTTTAGAAAATTTGGCTGGAGAGAAAGGGATAAGACAGAGATTTGAAATACAATGAAGTGCAATAAACAATGTGCCTGATGGTAAGCTAAGACAAAATGAACCAAAAAAGTCCAGCATGAACCGAAATGTCTGGAGAAAAATTAGTATAAAAAAGTGCTGAGGTAGATCTAGCAGACTATGCAATAGAGGCCTGAAAGAAGACTGTGCTGACACCAGATCCAATGATTCTCATAAACAAAATTTATTGTAAGAGGTATAAAATATAACTAATTACAAAATTAAAAAGTTATTATATTTTAAAATTAAGTTAGTTATATTGACAATAGAAATTTTGGTGGATAGTATTTGTTGAAGAAACAATATATTTAAACTAAAATTTATGATTTAACAGTAAGATGAATGACAGATGAGTCAAAAATAACAAAGACACAAGTTAAGCCTAATGTGACATTGTAGGGCAAAAGGTATTATTAAATGTTAATTTTAAAAACCATAACCTAATAAGAAGTAGGTACAAATCTAACTAAACATATGTTATTGAAACCAAAGTACTATAAATAATAATATTAATATCAAAATTATTCAAAAAGCAATAACAGTATAACAAGCTTATCTGACCAACACCAGCATACCATATTCCAAACATGTGTGCCCCAAACTTGAGCCCTGATGAAGATCAACTCCTATAATGATTAATCTCATAAAAGTATTAAAGCTGACAATTCTTTAGTCAGTTACCACCAACTGAAGCCTGAGTAACTGTGCTGAAAATAAATTATAACATTTTCAAAGAGGAAATGTAAGCTTTGATGAAAACCAAAAAACTGTGAAGAACAATGAAGTTACCGCTTGAAATAAAGTACAAAAAAAATATATTTACCAGAAGATGAAAGAACTTCTAAACAAGAAGTGATAGTTTGATAGAATTGAGTCAAGAGTGTCACACCCCTACTAGTGAAGACTTGTTGGATGATGGCTTATATGCTATATGCAGCAGAACCATGTTCATTGTGGGCTAGATGAGAGCTCAAGAATTGTGGCATGGAAAAAAAAAATTGAATACAGAACAAGAATAGATATTTATGCAAGCAGAGGTAATGGACCTTATAAAAGTACAAAGTTTCCCTTTCCAAATTTCTTATAATTTCTGAAAGTCAGTTTTCCTAAATGTTCATGGACATGACTATCAAGTTTGCAACTAATTTCTACACAAGTACCAAATTTAGTAACTATGACTGTACAGCTGTAATACCAAACATATCCTCAGAATCTTTATCTATCTGCTTCATGCTATCTAAAATCCATGACGTTTTCTGTATTGTCAAAATGTTTTTTCACTTTTATCATAATTAGTAAACATTCTTAAAATAATAACTAAAAATCAACTATGCCTTTTTTTTTAAACTATGGTCATCAACATATTGCAAGGCCTTACAAGTAACATATTTGCCTACCAATGACAAAACAAAGCAACAAAACCAAACATTAAAATATTCATAAAGACATTCATATTCTAATAGACATGATGGAGATAATCTACTTTGAGCTTTTATCATGGTAGCTTAAATTGGGTTTGGAATATGAATCCTGACACCAACTAATCCTATTACTTAGATATTTTTGTTACACCATCACCCATTTGACATTATCCAAATCCTTAACAATTCTAAATGCTTGATTTGCAAAATTCTATTTCTTCTTTACAACAAAGAAGTGTTCAAGATTTTAAGCCTTTCTCCGTGAATATCTTTTTAATAAGAACTCCACCTCTGATGCAACTATTTAAATGTGTGTTTCTGATTAACCTACTCAACCATATGTATTAGTCAAGGAAGGTAATATGTAACATCAACACTATAATCTGACAATAAATTTACAATTGTACATTGCTGCATGTTCCACACAGGCTGTGCTCTAGTTTGTGATGTACAAATACCAATAGCCTACTCATCCATTTCTCTGCATATGAATTTACAAGCAAGGAGAAGCAACTTTTATTTAATAGCAAAGAAGCAAACTTTTCATTGTTGTTTAATCACCACAAGGCAGGGCCACAATATACCATTCTTTTCTGAAATTGAAAAGATAAATTGCTCCTTGCATACTTCCACTAACTGTCATTGAAATAAAATGAATGCTTATACTGGACAGAGCTATTCCTTACATGTCCTTTAAATTATCTCACAATAATAACAGTCCAAAATACCTTTTTATTTCTCCTAGTCTTCAGTTGTTTCTCTCTCTCTTTACCTTCTGGAAGGAGGGATGCTTGAAAAGTGTTGGCACAGCTCCTTCTACTAGATATTGTCCAGGTTTTGTACTCATAAACTCAGCTTGTAAATTCACTTTGAAATAGTCTGGGGTGAAACATTTCTCACACACAATACTATTTCTACCAAAAGAAATTGTCTTAATTCTATGTCCCATATCTAAGTTATGTAGCCATTTCTTTGTTAATTCAATGTTTTTCTTGATTCTTCCTGGGATCTAATGGTGGCTTATGAACTTGGTGAAAATGTAATCCCTTGTTATTGCACTAGTTATTAGTACAACAGTATACCTTACACTCAGCCATGTTTCTTGACAGATGTTAAGACTTTGAGCTAAAGTGGCCTGTACAAGAATGTCACACATTAAGGAAGTTTAGATTCTGTGACAATGGAAATCCTAAGAAATCACAAAATATATTGGCTTTTGCAGTATTGTTAATAACTTCTAGGGTTATATTTTCTCTTAAAGAAACTTCTGAAGAGCAGCAGATAGTGCCAATTTCTCAAATCCTGGTTTATGGTAACATTCGACACGTTTCACCTGTCTTCTTTCCCAGGAACTATTTGCATGATGATTATGGTTCTAAGTTTTTGGTGTTTGTTTCTTGCTAGCCAGGGTAACTGCTTTTAAAGTTGTACGGAACAGTAATTAAACCATATACATGATGTGAACCAGTCGTGGAACAGTAATTAAACCATATACATGATGTGAACAGTAATTAAACCATATACATGATGTGAACCAGTCGTGAAAGGAAATGAAATTCTTTGTGTTACATAACTTAAACAAGATTTGTTTTGTCAATTTCATTAGAGTTTCTGGATAAAAAAGTAAAATTTCTGTGCTTAGGTTCCCATTATTAAAGTGATAAAAATAAATGAATAAAATCAATCTAAAAATAATTAGAGATGGTGGCTTTGTTTAAAACAGGCACAAATACACTAGTAATATCCGAATAACAGTTTTTCTCATATTCACTTACAAAAGAAAACCAGTTAAGAATCTGTTAAAGACAGGTAAATTAATGAAAAGCAAAAAAATGAAAATGAGAACATAAATCATGAGCTCTTACTACATAAACAGAATAAAAACTGTAAAACTGGCTAGATCCACTGTTATATAAATCCACATGTTCTACTTGATATTTGACTAGTGTGTGTCAAAAGGCAGCAAGAGTATACCAAAATAATAAAGTTCAGTAAAGAGTGTGTTATACACAAGATTAGAAGGAAAACTGGTTAGCTGTGGAGGTACAGATAACAAATGACAATCAGATGGCTTATACATGATGGTCAAGCAAGGTGAGTTCATAGAGTTGTATCTTTAACACTAGAACTTGCACTCCAATTTTAGCCAATGAGAGATGTAATGCCATCACTGGGAATCCAAGATAGCATCCAAAATGAGCACTAAAGCAAGAAACAAACACGCATCCACAAAAGTACTGTACAACTGCCATAAGCCTTTTCATGAATTTGACTGTTAAACATTTACTCATAAAATAAATATAAGCAATTCTTATCTCAAAATCATCAGTCTACTGATGCATATTCCTGATTTTGAGGTTCTGTTCTTTAACAATGTGTAAAAGGTTTGACACTGTTGCACCTTTTCTCTTCACTTTCTGTCTTTTATGTGCATCTTTAGGTTTCTGTTGTGAAACACTCAGTCTGCTTACAATAGAGGCAAGGTTAGCACAGTAATCATGATTTGGTGACCTTTGCTTGGTCCACAAGCAACATGGGATTGTTTAGCTTTTGTTGGCCCACCACCATCTAAATTACTTTGTAGCAGTTGCTCCATTTTCTGTTTGTGTAGCAGATACAAAGAAAACACAGTGGACACAGCAGACTAATGAAGAGCAAGTTTACTGACATTGGTATCATCTCTGGAATGAATGCCTGAAACATCAGTTGCAATTCATTACTCTAAAATCATTAGCAAACAAACATGGTTACTTGCACGCAGAATATGGTAAACTTACCTATGATATGATCGTTCTTCAGAAAGTGTTCATCACATACCCTGTGGTTTACAGTAGGCTTGTAATTGTCTCTACTGATATTCACCAACCATTCTGTGAGAAGGTCACGATTGTCTAGAGAAAACCTGATAAAAAATGCCAGTTGTTAAAGTATATAATTTTGTTTATTTTTCAGTTAATGTTATCTTTTAAATGTAAATTTCATTACCTAACTAGCTTGATAGAGTTATGTCAATATTTACCAGGATAATTTAATTAATCAACACTGGAGAAAGGTATTTGAAACAATTAAAAGTATTTTCAGAGTATGGGCTAGCTTACTTAAAGGTCTGTCTCTAACTATGGATATGTTAGGTGACTTTCACATTCAACTTTTTTCTCACAAATATGATGTTGCAATTATAATCATGACATTGTACATGGGTACAAGGTAGCTCTTACTAGACAATGTACAAAGAGCTCACCAGTTTGTAGTAGCTTTATAACCATTGTTAACACCTATAAAAGTAATAATTGGTACTATACACTACAGTCATTGAATATTGGATTAAGAAATGAGAACTGACATCTTAACAAACAGATATTCTTGTCAATAATATTGAGCAGTCTAAGCTTTAACATTTTGTTTAACATCAATAAAACCTCTATTATTAAGACTTTAGGATCCTATATAACTGGTCAAATACCACTTGAAGTTTACAGAGAGCTTGAACAGGTTAATTATAAATATACAACACTTCAATAAGCTTATGTCATCATCAGGAATAGTGTTTTACACAGACACAAGAATATATAAACAGTATGGAATAAAGAGGCCACATAAGTGGAGACTGTTTAACAGCTAAGTAAAGGTATCTTAATATCCTGAGGTGTTGGTTTAGAGTAAATGTTTGGTTCAATTAAGATAGCTTCTTTTCTTTTATGTTTGATTCTTCATTTAAAATTAGTATGTTATATAGATTTATTGTTTTTATTTTTTAATTGCAATGATGATAACGTGGGAAAATTTATTACATTCAGTGAACCTGGTTTACAGTTTCTTCAAGTTTCTATGATATAGAACCTGGACAGTTATTGCATGTTATTTTATAAACAACATTAGTACTAGATGATTCCACATCATATTTACTTAACAATGATTTTTGTTTAGGGTTGGGTTTTTGAGTGAATTTAAAGTCAAAAGGAGTTTTATGCTTAACGGTAAGTTTTCTCCAAGCATTGATTATTTTTGAACTGATATGATCAATGAACAGTAAACAGTAAGGTTGTGCTGTCTGGTATATTACTGTCATATCTGTTTGTGAGTTATGTTTTGAGGTTTTTTTGTTCTCATAATTGTGTGAAGTTTTTAGTAGAAATTTGTTTGTGTGAATGAAGGAACACCTTATAAAGCTTATTTCTTTATTTTTGTAATCAGCTGAACAAAGTTTTAAAGCTATATTAATAAGATTTCTAGTATACTTGGTTTTGTTTGGATTCATGGGCAGAAATCCAGGGGATGTAGAGGCCTGTGTAAGTGATGACTTTGGTGAATTTTGAACTTTGTGTTGGATATAATTATCTCAAGGTCAAGAAATGACAAATATTTTATATGAATAATACTCAAAACCATTGGTTCATGTAATAACGTTTCTTTCACTATCTACTCAAGCTACCACCAAAATGACAGTAAAAAAAGGCAAAGAAAATAAAAATCAATTTGAAAAAACAACAACAACAAAAACACAAAACAAATTACTCAAACAGGTAAAGTAAAAGTCCTCCATTTTAGGAATGGTATAAAATGACAAATTCTGAAACAATATTAATAACAACTTAATCATGAACTCAATGGGTTTAAATGATTTCAATAACTGATTTAAGCTCACACTAAAATAGAAACCCTTATAACCGGAAGGCTTTCGAAAGGTGGATTTTTTTAACCTTGTTTTTACTACCTAGATTCATATACTAAAAAAAGACAGTACATTTGCAAAGCATTTGTAGTTTTATTTGAAATTACAGTCAATAAATTGGTGAAAAAATATACTCACTTGTGAAAAGAGGCAGCCTTCCCCTTCTTCTGATGATTTGAACAGCCGTAACAGACGCAGCTCTCTGGCATTTCGCTTTTTTTCCCACATGGTTAATTGTAAGCAGCACAGCAGAAATCTTTTGACACATATCTGTTTTGGTAATGGTGCTGAATTATCTTTGCCACAACAGGGTCACATGACAAGTGTGCACTCTAGTGTTGAAGGCATAACTCTGTCGGTCAGTTGTGCTAGTTTTTTTTTCCACAAGAGAAGTAAGTGTGTGAATGGCAGACAGGGTGAGCTAATAAGCAATACAGATAGTAAACCACTCATATGATTTATGATACAAGTTTGTTTTTGTAAAGTTAAAGAACAAAAATACAAGAAAGGGACTTAAATAATTTCTAAATCAAACTTGTGAACTTTAATGTCTATTCATGATGACAAGAAACCTATTTGAAGTAAACATGTATTTTCAAGATGGTTGGTTTGGGTATAGCACTGTAATTGAAATAAAAGTACAGAACAATGTTTCAACCTTCTTAGGTCATCTTCAGGTTAACAAAGGTTAATGTCTATTGTTTGTCACAGAATTGAAGAGAATTTGTAATATACAGTTAAACTACAATTCTGTATTTTTGTTTTTGTTTTACCAACAAAATGCCTCAATACCTTACGTTTATTTTGCAATAAACTGTTTAAAATAGTTAGGTCTAGTTGATTTACATTTTTATAACCCATTACAACTATAAATATTAAACACAGAAAATAACTCCACAAATTTTCCAAATTATTCTCCAGGTTTTTGGACTACCTTTAGTTACAGCATTCTTCAACAAATATTAAAGTGCATGAGCACAGGGTGTGTCTCATTATGTCAATAATATGCATGTGCATTACTGCACACTTCTACATCACAACAGAGGATGAATGGAAATGGTGGTATCCATAATCTACCATTATGTGAAGGTAAACTACAAGCATTTAACTGGAGAATTTTGATAATGAATTTTTAAACATCATTAACTGAACTTTTAGCATCCATTTACAGCTTTCATTTGTTGTTGTGCCAACTTCGGAGTTCCTCTTTAAACTAGAAAATGTTCTTAAAGTAGATGCACATCTTTATGTATTTTTGTACAATTTTATACCATCAATAAATTTAACATTGTAATGCCCATAAAGTTATTAAAACTGATGAAGACAAAATGTCTCAAATCTTCCAAGAAACCCCTCAGATACATCCACCTAATTCAAAAATATTCAGTTATCATAATGCTTCATGAATTCTATTTAGAAAGTAATTAACTATCTACTACCCATAATTACACAAAATTCCATGAATAAAGAGCCCATAGAACATTATCACTTAATTACAATATACCCATTTTCACAAACTCTTACTGAATTTTGTCAAAGAAAAAGCTATTTTTCCCCTGTTCAAATAACAGTATTATCCAGAAATTTTCAACTTACTTAAATATTTAAACTGTTAACCTTTTCATATCTGTTTTAAGTTTATTGTTTTTATATAGGCTGAAGTTAGGGCCAAATATACCAACATATAGCAGAGTATGGCATCACAGGTAATTGCAACTATATTGTATGATACATTAACAGTTACTAGTCAAAAGGGTAAGTATACCTAACAACGGTTCTTCCTGCTTGGATCAATCTTCCACCACTGCTGTACAAATCATGTTCCTGTATAAGAATTAATAGTGCTAAACGATAGACTGGCCCATCAAACATGCCCTTACTACCACTGATGGTAAGGCATTTTATGTACTGCTGTGTGTAGAATGAGCCTTTTGGGTTTACAAAACACAAGCTAGGTTTGTTACGTGTTTCTATCTTTTGGTACGTTTGTATGGTGTTCAGATGCAACTGTGAGCACTGATTCAGCCGTAAAGGAGGTTATAAGATTGCAATGAGCTAGAACTGTGAGGAAGAAGTGGTGTTGTTGCACTGAATGATAGTCTATCGTGTCCTGGTGTCCAAGCAACTAGCACTGATCCAAAAATGGTAGTGACACTTCTAGGCAACTTGCAATGACCTGATTATTTCTTAGTCTTATGCAAAGTGTGTAAATAGATGATAAATTGTTACAGAAGTTACGACTAGAAATGCTGAGATCTGCACCTAACCAGAGTTTAAGAAAGGATTTAGTTAATTTCCAAATATGTTACAGACACTAAACATGATTTTTACAATTCTTTTATAGTGTATATGCATATCTTGATATTTATTGAACATGTAATACATGAACATTTCAGTAATTCTTAGAAAACTGGGATGCTTTACTAAATAACTTTCATTTATTCCTCCAATAAGTTCCACAATGCATTTAATTCAAACTTTTCAAGTATAATTATTATTATTACTATACTTGTTATCATCATAATTTATGGTGTGCATGAATTTTAGCAGTCAGAAAATTATTGAGCAATAAGTTTCATAAATATAAGCAATAAAACAATGATATAGGCATTTGTATAAAGTGTAGAGAATAGGCTATGGTTTATTACCATTGTACGCTATGGAAAATATTTACCTGCTTCTCATGAAATGAAATAAACATGAAAATATTAATAATAAAAAAATCAGTATTTCATATTTTATTTAAAAGCTTAAGATACAACGAATCATGCAATTTCAAAAATAAATTGTACTAATTATAAATCTTGTACAAAAACGGCAAAAAAGCAACAAAAAAACAACTAATTAACAAAAACGTCAAAAACGTAGGCCACCTGTAAAGCAGAACCCTATAAATTTGACTTCTCAGTATTGCTATTAGTAGGAAACCAATTAATAAGTTCGCTGATTACAAACGCAACAAATACGATTAAAAATTATCAGTAAAAACATTCAACACGGTACATCACGATTAAACATTACCAAACTGAAATGTGAACGATAGTTTGCACATAATGTTGCAAACGTATACAATACGCTAAATAGTGTACGATATAACAACTAATTAGGCCTATAAAATGCCATCAGGGTAATTAAAATTCAAGAGTAATAATGAAAAACTCTAACACAGCATATTCTTGCATTTCTAATAATTTATTTACATCTTTTTCTAATTTGTTTTAATATTTTTAAACACAAAGCTATACAATATACTATCCATGTATATTGAAACCCAGATGTTTGCACTTATTAACCATCCGACTTTCCGTTGAATCACTGGTGGGCTTATTTATACCATGGTTAAAAATAAATATAACATTATTTCCTACGATATTACTTTATGGTATACACATATCTCACGTTCAAATATTAAAAATATAAAACAATGTTACCTGTCATCTCTGTCAAAGTATATTTAGCCTTAATCTAACGTGAGGTGATCACACACATTACAGTGAAATATTTATTAAGTAATTATAACAAAGGTATACAGAACACTACAAATAAGTGCGATATATCAGTTAATATTGGCACTATAATAATAAGCAATTTGCAATTTAATTCGTATTTGAACATGGAGGATTTGTTTGAAGTCAAGCAAGAAGGTATATTGTAAGATATCTGTGCTCTGCCTACCATGAGTATTGAATTCGATTTTAAGTATTTAAGTCCGCAGATATACCGCTGTGCAACTGAGGGTTCAATACGGAGTAAATAACAGACGTAATTTATCTGCATTAAGAAACGTAATTGTTCATTTTAAAAGATCTCTGAAAAAAAAAACGTTTTAGAGGATAATATATTTAAACCATAGAGAATTAGTTTATCAAATGTGTGCTTTCTTATAGCAAAACCATATCAAGCCCCAGATTTCAGCGTTGTAAGTCCGTAGACTTACCGCTGAACTAGCGGGTTACCAGTTTATTAAATGTGAGCCAAAACTTAAATGGTTATTTGTTAAACAATGTGCTAATATTTATTTAAAACTGAACTATATTGTAGCTTGTCAGCATTTTCGTTTGCCATGCGTTTCTATCATTTTATATCATTATAATACTATTGTTTTATTACAAATTTTAAATTTATTCATCTGTATGTTGCTGTAAATTATTTTTTTAATGTTTCATTGTTTTGTTAGCTAGAAGAAGCTGCATCTTAAGAGGTTTGATAATATAGGCCCACAACACCTAGAGGGAAGGCAGCTAGTCATCACCCCCCACTGCCAACTTTTGAGCTACTATTTTACCAACGAATAGTGGGATTGACAGAAACATTATAACGCCCCCGGCTGAAATGGCAAGCATGTTTGGTGTGACGAGGATTCGAACCCGCCACTTTCGGATTAGGAGTCTAGTGCTGAACTCTCTGGCCGATACTAAAAGGACAGTAAATAGATTGTGCTTGTATCACATGTGCATATTTATATAAATATAACACTACTGTCTGCAGTCTATTATTATATGCCCGTGTAACTACTTTTCAGGGTGAAGATGTGGTAAGGACGTTTCTTACGCCCGTACGGGAGTACAAAGAAATTTTTAATTTTGTGGTTTCTTTGTGCGTTTATGTGTTTTTTACCACTACTTCGCTCCCTGTTGATAGATCTTCACTGAATTTGGTATAGAGTTTCTTTGATAGATGGAAACTTGCGATTTCCCTTTTTTGTGGCTTTTTTTTATAGCAGATAGCCCAATGTGGCTTTGCTGTATGAAAACACATCCATCCACACTGTTCATTTTTAAATTTTAGCCTGGTTTTTGTCACTGATTCCTTTCTTTAATTTTAACCTATAAACATTTTATGAGCCAACCTGTTTTTTACTTGCAGACACCATTTCCTTTATATAAAGAATACGTTTATCTTGAATATTAAAAAAAAACTTATCTTTAAAATATTTACATCTTTGATCAGTCTCTCGAATTAACTCAGTTACACAATGCACAATTTTTGTTGTGTCCATTCAAAATTTGCTTTTCTGAAAATTGTTACCAAAATATTATTATTCCTAGTTTCAATACGCAGCAAAATATCAAACCTAATAGAGCAATAATAACTTGCAAAAACGGCTCGTTTGGGTTGAGAAAATATTTTACATAGAAAAGCGAAGAACGTTTCGACCTTCTATGTAAAATATATTCTCAACCCAAACAAGCCGTTTTTGCATATATATTTCTCTACAAGTGGGTTTTCTCGACATCACTGAATAATAACTTGCATTCAGATGTTTCTTATTTTCAATCCTCTTAAACATTATATTTAGAAGTTAATTAATTTAAAATGACATTTTTTCTAGTAAATTTCTTGACCAACTGGTAAAAAAATCCATCTTAAACAGTTTCCAAAATCTTTCTTCGTCATGATTTGCTTTAACATTTCTTAGTCTAAAGGTCTGAAATTAAAATTGCACATAATTATAACCTTATTGACAACTAAAACTTTAATATCAATATAAAGGTTCTTACTAGTTTCTTTAGTATCATCTGATGGTCTGTAACATATTTTACTTATCTAATACTTAAATGGAAATCAAGTCATATAAAAATATTACATACGTTCTACATCATGCTGCAACTGTGATGACACTTTTCCAATTACACTTTTGCTAGCATCAGTGTCTAGCAAAAATTCTAATTCTTGTCGTGGATACAATAACACTGAGGTTTCTACTAAATACATATCACACATTAAAATGCTTGCTCACATTCCCCACTCCATCTAGGGTGCATATTCACCTTAGTAAAAGTAAATAAAGGAGAGGAAAAGGTGGAGAAATTAGCGATTAACTGTCGGTAGTACTATACGAGAAAATGGAATTAGGGATTTATTGTTTGGTCATTTATTGACACCAATTTCGAACAAATTCTATGTTTGCGTGATCCACGGAATTTCCTTCTTTACATACAATATGACCGAGAAATTCCACTTTCGTACACATAAGCACACACTTTAGAGGTTTGATTTTAAATACTGTCTTTCTATCCACTAAAATATTATTTTCAGTCTCATGGCACTGCTGTAGACATCCTTACATAACGTTGTATTATGGAATATTCTTCAGTAGTGGTAACAGGTATCACCAGTTTTGAGAACAATAAAGAAATAAAGTTAGCTGTTTAAAAACAAGATTAAATTAACAGTTTTCTGGACCAAAAGTTATGCGAAATCTGCACACATTCGAAATAAATAATAAATTCAACTTGGTTGCTAGAGTGAAATGAAGTAAAATAAAGTTTAAATATAAACATTTCACAAATTTGTATACATGAACATGATTTTTATTTACTGGTTGAGGCTGTAATTTTCAAAGTTGTCCAATTGAGAAAAATATTTATCAAAGTTAATAATAATGCCTTTAAAATGTAATGTAGTACTTCAGGTATGAAACAGAGGATGGCGGTACAGCTTCAACCAACAGAAATAATATGTTTATTCTATTAGTGAAGTAAATAGTGGTTGCTTAGTTATTTTAACGGATGTTTTAAGATGGATTGGTCTGGGGTTATTGTTATTTAAACCGATTTAGTAAATTTAATATGGATGGTATAGATAGAGAAACGACTACAAACTTGTTAACACTGTCAAATGAGTTAATAAATAAATTACTCTTGTTTTGTTCGGTTAATGATATTTCTTCATTGAGTCAAACTTGTAAAAGATTACGGGAGTGCACTCGTTCAGAATACTTGTGGTAAGATAGCTTAGTATTTCACTGTTTGGTTTATAATAATAATACTAACAAAATGAAAAAAATTAAGAAAATATGAACGAACATTAACACAATAATTTTTAATAATTTAAATGATGGGAAGGAAACTATTCAGTCCAACATTAATGTTATTGGTAGTGTGGACAGACTAGAAATTAAATGTAATCCTGAAGTGTGGCTTTAGACCTTACGGTTTTTAACCTTTAAATATTTCTCAGATGACTTAGCATAGTAGTAATTGATACACGATAATTTTTATATAAAATATACTCATAAGTTATTTTGGTTTAAAAGTCGCTCTTGTTTGAAGGGAAATTGACTAGAAAGGAAATGGCCGACTTCACAAGAATTTCAAGCCATATGCTGCATACACTTCACTAATATTACAGTGAAATGTTAAATCCACAAATATTTGAGTTTTTTTATTTTTTTGTTCAAATATTATATTATGTAATGAACCAGGCGTCGTATATTTGCTGTGCCATCTGAAAACGTTTAGTGACAAGCAGCATATATCGTGTTTCAGTACATAGTATTGTGAAGGAAAACATAATTGTTCAGTGACTGTTTTTTTAAGTAATTATTTTTCACTATTAAATTTTATGATGCAGTGTTTTGCTAATGCGTATACATTTGTATAAAAAATAAGTATGTGAGATTTATTTTTATAATAAAATTCAACTCCTGTGTATCCACTTTATGCATATATATACTAAATAGTTTTGCTTCAATCACAATGATAAATAGTTAAAAGCAATAATTATTAAAACTAATAATACCACCTTCTGACAAAACATCAAGACTAGAAAATGCTTTCCATGTGGTATCAAAGGAGGTGAAAGGTCAGAAATGTTCCTCTTTAATTTATACTAGATCAACAGCTGGTGAGGAACTACCTGAAGATAAAGGAATTACTGATGTTACTCCTATTTTTAAAAGGGTTTAGTAAGACTGCTCTGGAGGT
Organism: Tachypleus tridentatus; assembly: GCF_004210375.1. Lineage (NCBI taxonomy): Eukaryota > Metazoa > Arthropoda > Merostomata > Xiphosura > Limulidae > Tachypleus > Tachypleus tridentatus. Next base: position 136,544,114 of record NC_134832.1, on the reverse strand, counting down.
GACAGATCAGTTAGTCATACATGTATAGTGGTAAAAAATGTAGACCAATAAAAGAAGCTTTGAAAAAGTATCAAGTGAAATATAATATTTAAAAGGAAAATAAATAAAGGTTTACTAACAAGAAATTTTCTGTAACTAACATGTTAAACATTTTTAAGGATGTGACTTGTGTTTTGAGTGATAGGAAGGGTGTGTATTTATTGTACTTGGCGTTTCCAAAGTTAAGTAAATCACATCTCTGGATAGTTGGAAGAAAAAAAAAAGTGTTATTCATGGAATTTTGTCATTTTGAATCCTTATTAATTATGGACTGTTTTAGAGGTGAATGCTTCAAATTTTGCTTTTTATTATTATTAATTTGGTTATTTATTTAGTACAGTTTTTTTGGTTGCATAAAACATTACGATAATTTTACCTATACTGTAGACATTGAAGAGCTACAGAATGACTGGTTAGTTGCTAACTTTGACAGATATTTGGCAAATGTTTTCTATCTTGATATAATAAGTGCAAGGTGTTGCATTCAGGTTAGCCTAATTTGAATTCCATGTTTAATAGGTTGCTGATGAAGATGATTTTGAGAATCAGCTGAAGAATCATCACCCCAGACCTTGACAGGATTTTAATTCTTCAGGTGGACAACCTGGGGTGACTATTCTTTAGGTGATTACAATAAATATTGTGAATTTTGAAATATTGTTGATATTATTTTTGTATCTTATCTTAATAATGTGTAATCAATGATTATGTATATTAATCTTGTATTTTCTGTAAACCCATTAATAAAGGTCTATGAAACACAAGGTTTAAATTTTTCATTTCTAGTACCCTAATTATAGAGCTTATATTAATTATGGGTTGGGGTGACGATTCTTTAGGTGAAGTGGGCTGGGATAATGATTTTGTCCAGTGGAAAATCTGAGATGATTATTCAGGTGATCCAATCTACAGGGTGGCCCGTAAGTCCCTACCCATCCATATGTTGTGTCTAAACAACGTTATAATACTAATGATGAGATGAAGGCAGCTGTTACTGCGGCATTTGGAACAATAACCCCTGCTATGTTGAGGAAAATGTCTCACAGAACATGGCATTGCATAATATCATGCAGCGAGAATGAGGGACAGCACATGGATACACTGGATGTATAAGATATATGGATGGGTAGAGACTTACGGGCCACCCTGTAGTTCTAGTTGTAGCTGAGTTGGTCAAGCTATTGAGGAAATACTTTGTACCTGGTAATAAAGCTGCTGGAATTGTATAGAAATTGTCATTTAAATGCTTTTAAGAAAATTTATATTAAAGTTTGGAAATGACGTATGGTTTTTCATTCATCTTGTTGATATAATGTTGTACATTATGATAAAGACATGGAAAACCAAAGTTTTGATTAAACAGAAATTAAAGAATTAGTATGAAAATATTAAAATTGTCAAAATATGCTTGATTATGAAGTTGTTTTTTTAAAATAAGCCAACCTCACATTTGGTTTGTTTTGGGTTTCTACTCTGTGTATAAGGCAGATTTAGAATGTAAGACAGTTCTAAGCTTAGTACAGCATATTCCTTTTGTTAACACTACAACAAATCTTTGTTAGGCCTAAAGTTAATTTTAGAAAAATATTAGCACTGACTGTTGATATATATGTATGTAAGATTGAAGACTTGTAGTGTTATTCTAGTAAGAAAGAAGGAATCCATAAAACTGAAAATGTTAACATATGGTCTTCTTTATTTTATAAAAGTTTCTAGTATTCTTGCATTTTCAATGTATAACAGATATAGTTTATTTTACTTCATTTATATTTATTTTTTCTCTATCCAGTTTATCATTAGTTCATTCAAAGTCCTTATTAATATTAATCATTTTTACATTTTTAAATCCAAACTTAAATTGCTTTGAAAATGAGGGTTTTCTATAGTATGTATGTGTGTGTTCATGCATACACACTACAGTGGTTTACAGCTTATCTTGATTAGTAAGTAGTGCTAGATAAAAACAGACATTTTGTACATGTGCAACTTTTTGAGAAATTTACTTGATGTTAATTGACTTTTCTTTGCAATCCCTAACTTTTGATAATTAACCCAATGTACACGTGAGAGTTGTATGCAAATCTAGTAAAATATTGGATTTATTAAATAATTTATTTACATGCAGTGCATTTATTAGTTAAATAGTTAGATATGGTTTAACACTTAAACAGCAGGAATGTTTGGCTGCTGTTTAAGGGTTAAAACTTTTCATGGTAGAGTTATATGAAATTATCTTTAATTTCTTGGCAGAAAGAATGAAATACTGAAATTTTAGATGATTTTATAGATGTATTAATTATTTTTTTGTGTGTTCTAGTAATATGACTTCAATCAAGTAGTTTGGAATTGAATGTGTGGCTTGTATATCTGTAAAAACATTTATGAAAGCTGTACTGTTCATAAATCATCATATTAATAAACATGTATATATCTTTTCATTGTACCATAGGTATCACAAATGGATAAAGCTGTTGGATTCATGTGGATTAAAGATTTTAGCAGAAGAAATACCTGTATGTGAAACTTTAGAATTTTATGATGATAAACAAAACAGAAGGGATACAGTAACATATAGCTATTTTAAACAGTGTCAACGTCTCTGGAAAGTATGCTACAGACATGGTAAGGGTTTACCAACATGTTCACATTGTGGTAAAAAAACTTGTTCAACAGAGTGCTTAAGCCTGCAAGAACACAAGATGTCTCTGGACATAGGCAGCAAAATAACATGGCTTTTAACTACAAAGTTTTCAATAGAAAGACATCCGTCTGTTTTAATGAGCTCAAGAGAGATATCTTATTTTTCCCACTTTAGAAGTGCAGATGCAGATAGACAGTGTGTGAATAATCAAAGTAGATCAGACTTCAGCTGTTATATTTGTGACCGGGCTGATAAGGGTAAAAGATATGATCATGGTAGTTCACAAATAGGCTGTGGTAACACAGTGGACTCCAGCGTATGTGAGTGCTTTATGTCAGAGATGAGCAATCTGAGCTATCGAGAGAAATATTCCTGTGAAAACCTGTCTGTTGGTTCAAAGAAAACTCAGAGTCGTGACTTAGCAGCTGCTTCCAAAGCAGTGGTACAAACATCATTATGGAGTGATCTTCCTTCTGTTTTGAAAGACACTTATCCTGACTGTGATATTCAATCTCCTCTTCAGTGTTTTTTAAATGGTGAGAATTTTTGTTATCTAGAATACTACCTTCAACATATATTACAAAGATATGTGATGCTGGATGAAGTAAAGAAACCAAGTGTTTCATTTGTATTTTGTGAACCTTACAACACAACTACTGATGTACGAAGGAAAATTGCAAGGTACTTGTTTGAAGAACTTCAAGTTGCAAGGTATGTTAGTTACTGTTATAATTCACTCAAATATTTGTGCAACTTACATTAATGTTGATCTAGCGTGGCCTGTTGCTTAGGGCACTCAATTCACATTGTGCAAGTTGCACGATCAAATCCCATTGTCAAACAACCTCACTCTTTGAACTGCACAGTTGTTATAATGTGATAGTCAATTCCACTCTTTGTTGGTAAATAATAGCCCAGTAAGTAGTGGCCGGTGGTGTTGACTAGCCACCTTCCTTCTAGTCTGTCACTTCACTAGTTCAGATAGCCCTCGAGTAGCTTTGCATGAAATTCAGATTTATTAATATTTTGAATAAAATGATACACATATAAGAAATATGTATTACTGAATGTATGTTTATAGTATTTTTTGAAATTCAAGTGTGTAAAAAATATTTTCAATAATTTTACAATTTTTATTGATGTACTAAAAAATAAAGAATATTATTATTTAAAAACATAGTAGAAATTCATTACGTTCAAAACCAGTACAGTGAATAGAAGTTACTCTAAACTAATGCATATTAATTTTCAGTCAGTGAAATAAAACAGGTTTGTTTTTTTTGTAAGTTTTACCAAATAAAAATTATTAATTTGACTATTCTGAAGTTTAAAACAAATATCATATGTTTCAAGCAGTGAGAAGAAGTATGGCATGATTTTTTTTATGAAATGTCACTTGAAACTTTTAGAAAATACATAAAAATGAATTATATTTCCAGAGTAAAGCATTGTTTCAATTAAATCATCAGGTTGTTAATAAATATACGTTACTTGAAATACTGTCTGTATTTTATCTTCTCTGTTGCTGTTTTAAGAACATTTGTGCTTTTAAATAGTATCATGATTTTCTATGTATTTCTATGTAAAGACCTGATGATTACTGTATTGAAGATTCTGTAATATACATTATTTTTGAACATTGATAAAAAGTGCATGATGGTAAACTAATTATGAATGTATCTTCAAATTATATATTTTTGTAATTTTCCAAACCATTCTTTCTTCTACTTATTGTTTCAAAACTTTATTTTTGGACAAAACTTGGATGAGTGATATCTGTTGAATATGAAAGTTGAGTTTATTATCTTAAAATTATTTTGGAGCCTCACCATGTGTGTCACACTCTTTGTGATGGCCATGCATTTTGACTGAACTGTACACTTTTGTTTCCATTGAAAAAGGCTCTGTCTTAATATTGTTATATTCAAAACTCACCATTACTCTGATAGTAATGCATAATCCATTTCATTTGTTAGTGCTTGTTTTAACAGCCTAAACACAAAGAAATCCATATGTGCTATATTTAGTGACCCGAAAGATATGTCTATATATGGAGCAGCAAGAATAGCTATTTCATTCTCTTGTTGATCAAGGTGTATTATGCTTAAACACATATTTCTTTGAAGCAACTTGCTTTTTTGGGTTACGTTATTTCTTGATTATGCTGTGCATTGTTGTTTAGGGCATGTGAACAGCTTTTGCTACTGACCTTTGTGTTTATGGTTCTCATTTGTTACAAAATTGTAAATGTTGCTTTCCAGGGCTAGGACATAACTTATTGGTGGTCTCTCTCTGAATAATCCTGGTGTCTCAAGATGATTCATATTCCTTTGCTTTCTAATACTGTTGTGTATAAGGCATACCCCTCTCTAGGAAATTCTAAATCCACAACATTAGCTCATCATTTTGCACTTGAAAGTACTATTACATATCCTTTCCTGACGTTTTGGTGAAATAGCATTACCTGTGAAATGCCAATGTTACAACGTAGCTCTAAAGTTACTATTCCACTGCAACTTCACATCAACCGTGGTTGTCATGTCAGCTGTTGATTTGCTTATTAAAAGCAATTTTGCTATGATTAGCTAGGGTACTTGTACCCTGAATGGAAGTTATGTAAATTCATGATTAATGAAAGGTTATCTTGGGACATGAAAAGTTGTTTCCTTTATGTATAATTAAAAAAATGAACAAACCAAAATGCCCATAAAAACAGCAAAACACAAAATGTGAAACTATAAATTTATTTGTACCTCATTGTGGACCCAACAAACTTTTATGTGAAATATGGTGAAGATCAATCAACAGGGGCAAAGTAGTGGTGAAATAAAACCTGTAAAAACACTCATAAAAATCACAAAATGCAGAATTGAAAACTTGTATCTCCCCATGGACCTAATGAACTTCCATACCAATTTTGGTGAAGATCCATCCACACCCTGTGAAGTATTTACATGGACATACAACAGACAGTACTGTTATGTTTGTATAGATGGCACCAGTGCATTAGGTCCATGTGTGACATATTCATAACATCATATCTGCACTCTGAGAATGGAAAAAATAAAGTTCCCTATGATAGGAAACAGAGGTGAAACAGGAAAATCGTGGCCTTTATTGGAAATCTACATGCACACAGGATAAAATTTTGCAAAGTTGGAAGTTGCACATCACATAATACATACATTTTTCCAGTATCATATAAGCAAGAGTTCCATTATAGTATGATGTACTGAACCTGCTTTTTATGGGCTACTGTTATTTTAATGCAGTTTCATTTGATTATATGTAAATGATATTATTTTTCTATATATGTATATCATTGTCTTTTCTTTAAGCATTCTTAAAAATTAAGTCGATATATTTGGGGGGGGGAATGAAAAAAAATTCTGGTTCTTGATATTTTTGTTTTTGTGCAATTTTTATTTGTAACAGGAAGCTGAATTTTAAATTAAAGTATGCCTATTTTCCATTTCCAGGATATGTTTGTTTTTTCTTGAAATGCAGTATGTACATTGAGTAAGGACCTTTTCTTGATTAAAATTTACATCATTTTTGTCATAATTAAATTAACTTGGTTATAGAATTTGTATGTATTTTATATGGAGATAAACTGATATATGTATGTTTAATTTTCTATTTCACGTGTTATCTAGGATATGTTTCCTTAACAAGGCTCTTTCTGCAGCATACTTAGTTGACCTTGACACTTGTTTAGTGATAGACAGCGGGGCATCCAACACAGTAGTGACCTTAGTTATTCAAGGAAAAGTTCAGGTTGAGCGAACTAGGTCTTCTCCTGTTGGGGGCTTAGCTATTGCACATTTCTGTGCTGAGGCTATAAAGATAAAGGGTTTGATGGACAATGTAAGACAATTTTTTCTACTAAGTAGTTTTAGTTACAGAAGTCAACTGGTGTGATGAATTTAACAGCAATTTGTCTGAATATATTTTGTAGTTTTTTTATAGTTGAATTACAATTTATAAAAATCTGTATAAAATGCACATGCAACTGGTTGACTTTAGTATGGTTATGAGACCAGAACGAATTCATTCTACTATTTGTTTAAGAACTTTAGGATAAGTTCACCTTCTCTTGCACTAATGCAAACTAAATATAACCCTTTGCATTTGTGTGTGTGCGTATATATATATACACACACACACAAATAAAAGTTTTTAAGGTATAACATTACTTTCTGTATGCATGCATATAATGTTATCAGTTGTACAAGAGGCATGATAAGAAACTGCAACAAATTATATTTATGATGGTGACATACACTACATGGCCAATAGTATGTGGACACCTGACCATCACACCAATATGTGCTTGTTGAACATCTCATTTCAAAACCATGGGCACTAATATGGAGGTGGTTGCCTTTTTACTGCTGTAACAGCCTCCACTGTTCTGGGAAGGCTTTTCAGTAGATTTTGGAACATGGCTGCAGGGATTTGCTCATATTCAGTCACAAGAGCATCAGTGAGGTCAGGCATTGATGTTTTGCAAGAAGGCCTAGTTGACAGTCGGCATTCCAGTTCATTCCAAAGGTGTTTGATGGGGTTGAGGTTAGGGCTCTATGCAAGCCAATCAAGTTCTTTCATACCGACCTTGGAAAACCATGTCTTTATGGACCTCGCTTTGTGCACGGGTGCATTATCATTGCCAAACCAAAAAAGGGTCTTCCCCAAACTTTTGCCACAAAGTTTGAATCACACAATTCTCTAGAATGTCATTGTAAGCTGTAGCATTAAAATTTCTCTTCATTGGAACTAAAGAGCCTAGCCCAAACCATGAAAAACAGCCCCAGACCATTATTCCTCCTCCACAAAACTTTGCAGTTGGTACCATGCATTCAGGCAGGTAGCATTCTCTTGGCATCTGCCAATTCCAGATTCATCCATTAGACTGCCAGATAGTGAAGCATGATCCATCACTCCAGAGAATGTGTTTCCAATGCTCCAGAGTCCAATGGCGGTATGCTTTACAGCTGATGCTTGGCATTGCACAGGTGACATTAGGCTTACGTGTGGCTGCTTGACCATGGAAATCCATTTCATGAAGCTTCTGATGAACAGTTCTTGTGCTGACATTGTTTCCAGAAGCAGTTTGGAACCTGGAAGTGAGTGTTGCAACTGTAGACAGACATTGCCACATTGAAAGCCACTGAGTTCTTCAATACGACTCATTCTACTGCCAGTGTTTGTCTATGGAGATTACATTGCTGTATGCTTGATTTTATGCATCTGTTAACACTGGGTGTGGCTGAAATAACCAAACCCACTAATTAGAAGGGGTGTCCACATACCTTTGGCCATGTAGTGTATGTTGTAAGTACAGAAATAAGATAGTCTGGCTTATTGTTGATTTCTGGTATTAGGTCAGTGTCCCTAGTTTGGACAACAGCCGAGTGAAGTCTTCTTGTTACTTGTCCTACAACATTGCTGTTGAAGAAAGGAAGAAAACGCCCAGAAGAAGTGGTATTTTTGTTCGACCTAAGAGGTAGAGGTTAAACTTCTGATGTAACAGTACACTAAACACTGATACTATTAACATGTAATTATGAATCAGTATGATACTGATAGGCACCAAATTACACCATTAAATGCAGAAGTATTGTTGAAATTCTTTAGTATTGAACTATTATTGTATAATAAATTATCTTACATTAATTAAGTTTTATTGTGAAAATAAATGAGCTTGAAATAATAAACACACCTCAGTATAGTGTGAGTGATTACTGTTAATTATTTATTGGTTCATTGATGCCCTTAGTAACTGATTATATTTCATTAATTGATTAGTAAAGTGTTCCACAAATCATGGTATTTGCAAGCAAACAAAATTGGCAACAAGTGCTCCCAGTCAGTTGTCATTTCATTGGTAGTTAAAAAAAATAAGAAAAAATACATTTACAGTGGATGCTGCCTTCCATCTAGTCAGCAACTCAAAGGAAAACAAAAATGTTGACACCAGATGCTTTTAGCCAGTTTCCTTTCTTCTAGTCAGAAGAGTAAAATCAATAATAGGATGGCCCAAGTAGCTCTGCCATAACAAACACAGGGTAATCAAGTTTAGTGGCATTGAGGATTGAATATGAGAGCCATGAATCAGGAGGAACCAACACCTCCTTCCATACTTCCCCAAAGCAGTCCCTAAAATCACCAAAGCTAAACAAACTTTAAGTTAATAAACAACTGAAACTACTTGAAGCTGAAACTGGGCTGAGCAAAAAAGAAACATAACAACAATATTTTGTGCTTTTCAATAACTGCAATTAAGACTGTTGGATCTTACAAGAAAGAAATATGGTTATAATTAGAAACACTGATTTTGATTAGTTGATTATTTTTGTGGCAGTTTATATAATCAGAATTTAGGTTAACTCCATATGCTCAATATTAGTTCTGTGCACACATCCTTATTTCTGTGAGTATAATTCTGTACTTACAAAGTGTATCTTCATGAAATTTCTTAAGAAATAGTAAATACCAAAGGTATATTAAACAAAGAATATAAATCTTTAATCATATTTCTATTAATGATTTGCATGTGAATTTACAGATTCAGTCAAACTCTGACTTCTCTAAGTGCAAGGTGATTCTAATACTTAGAATAAAATGTATCTTTTCAATTTAAATTTTGTCTTTCATGTGCATAACATCGAGAATATTCTAAATGAATCTCAAAAGTTTGTTGGTTTTCTCTGTAAAAGATTAGATTTTAATTTCTGTTTGTCATTTGCTATACTGTAACTCTAACTGTAATTGAATCAGGGGTGTAGATCCTGGGGGGGATACATCCCCTCCTTCATTTTAGGTGGGGGTATGGTGCATACAATCATCCCTCTACAGTTTGGTCTGTTGAATTATTTTATTGCATCACAGGCCTACAAATTGTGTGTTTGTTCTTGTGATTCTCATGTTCTTACCAATCGAATCACATAATTAGGCCTAGATGTAGGCCTTTTCAGTAGCCAAAATGTACGTCTTTAATATAGGCGTGCTTTTAAGCTTTTTGATCTAAGTGATAGTTCATAAGTATCAGTCAGTAGGTCTGAGTATACATGCAAGTATTGTGGCAACAAGATTACTCTGTGACTGCATGTTTTCAGCTTTCAGGTTCATGTAATCAGAGATTACCAATTTGCAAATTGAACAGTCTACATAAGTGGTTGCAAAAATCATCCCCCCCCCATCAGGTGTAAAAAGTCTACGCCCCTGAATTGAATCATCAATGTACGTTAAAATAAAATTATGAAATGAATAGTACTTTTTTCTTCTTTTCTACATTGAAAATTTCATGTTTCTGGAAAGCAACACATCACGTTAATGGATTCTTGTAAACTGACGTACTGGATGTACGTAATTCTACACTTTTGAGCACTTTTCCTCTCTTGCTCTACTTTTTTACTGTAAGTTCATTATCAAAATAAAAAATCCACGAAGGTTTTAAGTAATATATTTTAAATAAGTGATAGATAAATCACTAAATTAGAATGTTCAAAAACAACGTAAAGATGACCTAAGAAGGTTGAAATGTTGTTTTATGATTTATTTTGGTAAAAGTATTAATACCTATATTAGCTGTTCTGAGATACATTTTTATTTCAAGTGGGTTTCTCAAGAAAGCAACTACTTGTATAGGCCTATTATTATTTTTAAAATTCCAATTAATTAATTTATTAATAATGTACTGATTTCAAAGCAAGAATGTTAATTAGCATTTTTATTTTTCTCTTAGCCAAGCAGGCTGTGATATAGCAAAACTGGAGAAAGTGGAGCTTGGAGCAGAGTTATACCTTGCACCAGAAGTTATGTATTCTGCCATGAGAGTTCCAGAGTTAGTGCAGGAAGTTTTGAAAGGTTTGGAACCATCTCTCATACAAGAAATCATGTCACGGATCCTTCTCACTGGATGTAATACAGAACTGAATGGATTTACTACAAGGTCAGACATTTGATTTTGGGTACAACACAGAACTATATGGATTTACTGCAAGGTCAAACAGGCACTTTAGGTTATTCTTTTCATAGGGTGCAACACAGAACTATATGGATTTACTGCAAGGTCAAACAGGCACTTTAGGTTATTCTTTTCATAGGGTGCAACACAACTATATGGATTTGCTGCAAGGTCAGACAGGTAGTTCAGGTTATTCTTGTTGTCGGGTGTAATACAAAATTAAGTGAATTTATTACAGGCTCAAACACTTCAGGCTATTATTATCATATGGTGTAATACAAAATTTAATCAGTTTATTGCAGGCTTAAGTTCTTCAGGTTGTTCTTGTAAGGTTGTAATGCAGAACTAAATGAATTTACTTCAAGCTATTTTTATCAAAGAGTGTAGCACAGAACTAAACAGATTTACTACAGTGTTAGCTTTAACCTTAGGCTATTTTAGCAGGGTTTAATACAGAACTAAATGGATGCACAACAAGGGCAGTTTTTTACCTTAGGTTATTTTTTTCTATAGGGTGTAACACAAAATAATTAGCTTTACCAAAAGGTCAGATTTTAGTCTCAGAATAATCTTGCAAATTTAAACAAGTTTACTGCAAAGCTAGTTTATAACAGTATGGGAAGTGGCTCAGAGATTATCAGACTATTGTTTATAGTTTACCTGAAAATGATACATCAGAGGCAAACCAGAATGTTCAAGAAGACCAGTATTTGTTACTTTATATGCTAGGTTTAAAAACAAATTTTAGTGTAAACATATCTGAAATCTGTTGACCTTCTTTGTTGGACATAAAAGGTAAATCTAACTGACCACTTCTAACTTTACATTCTACCACAGTGGAAACTTGTATGAAACTTGCTGATGTTGTTTGTAGAACATGAGCTGAATCTAATTAAATATATCTGATTTTGCTTTTTTCCACAATGTGGACCTATTTGAAGTTTGCTCAGTTTATTTCCAGTAATAAAAGAATTGCACGGCTGAACAAATTACAAAATGTGAAAAAAAATAGTAATTGGGAGAAACTTGCCAGTTTGAAATTACTTTATTGGTGAACTCAAAAACAATGTTTCAGATAGCAGCCCTTCATCAGGTTTTCAGTGGAAATGAAGCCTTCGATAGAAGAGTTAGGGTGAAAGAAAAGAAACAAATAGCACGTGGATGGAATGTTCGAGGTCAAATTTGTAAGCTACAAATGAGTTCAGAGAAGTGACCTACAAAGATACAAATAATAATGCAGTCAATAAATTATTTGGTAAATCATGAAAAATATAGTAAATAGAAAGTAGAATGTGAATAGAAACAATAATGTTAAAAAATGAACTCAGTGAAGTAATGAATTCCTGCATCGAATAGCGTTATTCAAAAAGATACAACAATAAAACATATGGGAATTTAATAGAAAAAAAAGCATAGAGAAGGGCAGTGAATAGAAACCAATAAAATAAATAGGTATAAATGTTGAAAATACTAAAGTGATAAGGCCAATAAAGAAAACAAAATGGAAAGGATGAAGTCATAGGAAAGAAAAGTCTTCATTTGTTTCAAAGAGATTAATAGTGTTTAATTTCTGAATCAAATGTTTGTCCAGGCATTCACTCTCTCTACACATATATATGCATATATACGAGAGAGAAAGAGAAAGAATGTTTTCTTTACAAATACCGTATTGCTGATTATGTTGGTGTGTCCAGACACACCACTGTGTGCAATTTAAATAATTTTAACAATTTGTTTCTTCCTTTTACCCCAGACTTCCTCTCATATAGACAGAAAACTTTTTAGACTTTCTCATTTCCTTTGAAAACTATTATTTATCTACACCAGTACATCACAAATCCCATGATTCCTAACTTTACCTTCACAAATCCCATGATTCCTAACCCTACCTTCACAAATCCCATGATTCCTAACCCTTACCTCCACAAATCCCATGATTCCTAACCCTTACCTCCACAAATCCCATGATTCCTAACCTTACCTTCACAAATCCCATGATTCCTAACCTTACCTTCACAAATCCCATGATTCCTAACCCTTACCTTCACAAATCCCATGATTCCTAACCCTTACCTTCACAAATCCCATGATTCCTAACCCTTACCTTCACAAATCCCATGATTCCTAACCCTTACCTCCACAAATCCCATGATTCCTAACCTTACCTCCACCATGACTCTTTTTATACATGTCATATATTCAGTTGTTTCCATATTCTCAATTCCTAAGCTATGTAGTGAACAAATAGATTAATTACAAGTTAAGATCTGAAGGTATAAAAGATTTCTTTATCAGTTTCTTGTATCTTAAGTATTTGATAGAAAACACACACTCCATTATGTAGCTTGCAAGCTCTTAAATATCACTTACCTTTACTTACCATTCTAATTTCTGAAGCTGCCATGGTCACCAGACAAAACTTTAGTACCTCACCGATGACAATATAATTTCCAGAATTTCTGAAGAACATTCACTTGTCATTTATAAATCTAATAAAAATACCAAAAATATTTTATTCCACAGTATCATCCAACAATCTGCTCCTAGTATAGACCCTGATGTATATCATTGTCTCAGAAAGAGCTGCATTATCTACAAATATGTAAACACAACATCCATATTTAGCCCTAACAGAAAATTGTGAGTACAGCAGTCATTGACATGTATTTCAACAAAGTTGATTACTCTGTGATCTGCGAGTTAAAAAAAGAGGCATTCTGTACCTTGATCAGACAGATCACTATTTAAAGAAGAATCTGGAGAGTTTTAGTTTTGTACTTAATATGAAATGAAAGCACATAAAAAAAAATGTTTATAGTCCACTGTGTACTTTAGCATTGATACATACTTCATAGAGTGTGTAACCTGTGTGTATGTGTGTTAACAATCATTTTGAGATCTGTGAAATTACAATAATAGTTAACTAACTGGGAATTTCTTTATAACAAAGCATCAACATTTCATTCATTTTTGAAGTTACAAAAAAATACGCTTTTAGAAAAGTGTTTACGAAGTAATATTTACGTTCAGTGTAAATAGCTTTGAAAAACGTGTTTTTTTTACCTCTTACTTAAAAAACTTCTTTCAGAGATATAAATTATTCTATTGTTCCTCCTCAGGATATACAGAAAATACAAATCTATCTTGCATAAAAGACTAATGTGATTTTCCCTATTTTTTTAAAAACAAATATTACATCTTAACTGTGTGCACAGATGTATATCTGTATATGTCTGTCTATTTAAAAGCACTGATTCTTGTGTTGGACAGGTTGATCAGAGACTTGCAAATGGTGTTACCAGAGTACAGTCATGCAATCAACATTCACTCCAGTTCTGGTTGCCAGAGTTGGGATGCTGTTATGGGATCATCTCGAGTTAGTGTACCTCTACCACCTTCAAGAATGTCATCAGATCAAGTTCCTGGTTCCCTGGTGTGGGTTACTCGAGAACAGTATATTTTATTTGGCGATAATTCTCTCTGCTGATAATTATTTCTTATTGGCTCTAAATTTATTTCATCAGTTATTATAAAAGATAACATGATTAAAAAAAAAGTTAATTATAACATGTTGTCACTGACGAACTGAAATTCTGTCATTCTTTTTACTTTAATGGGGAAATTATAATATTTGTTCCTGAGAAGAAAGACTTTGAAAGAATGGATATTAATATCTAGTTAATATTTTGTTTCCATTCATATTTATCTGTAATCCTGAGCTGAAGTGAAGCAGGTGATGTTATCAGGTCCTATTTAAGCAGTGACTTTATTTCAGGTTAATACTGTTCTGATGTAATTTAATCATACATTTAAGTATGGTAAAGATTTAACTGTGAAATAGTTGGAAATTTACCTGTAAGAAAATACATTTAACGCACAATGAACATAGTGCAGAGTTTAAAGATTTATGTGAAATATGATTGCTTTATTAGCATTAATGGACAGCTAATAACCTAACATACTGTGATTCATATAATGGGACATTTAATGTCTCCCACTTAGGGTCACGTTGAATCAGTGATAGTAATTTTCTTCGACTAGAATTGTATAGAATTATTGTCTATAGTTTTGGCTCATTGTGTAAGTGCTATATGTTGTATTTCATAAAATAAGTACTATGCGTCATTACTTATTGACTTCATGTATTCTCACCTATTTTTTAGCCTTGATAAAAGCTCATTCTTTGAGCAGCAATAAATTTTGTGAAAGAAATAGTTGTGCCTAATTTCTTACCTTGAAGATTCTTGTATGATACTTCCCTCACAAGATTAGTTATTCTCATTCAGTGCTGCCCTCTATATGTGAACTTTTCTATGCACAAGACATAAGTCTTCCACTTCAACTGTTGCTCATGCAAATCAGCATATATCACCTTTTAACCAATAGGAGCATTATATGTTCATGTAATGCATGTGGCTCCCCCTATACTCCTCTACTCAATATTCACTTCTTTTTTGGCAGCATTCAAGTTTGAACATGCTCTTTTGTTTTGATATTCCTGCATATTCGACTTTGGTTTCTTCCAGAAGTGGTTAATTTTCAACTTGATCAATTCAACTCAGTTATTATATTCGTTTTTATCAATTAATTCAAGTTGATTTCTTTTTACACTTATATTTGGTATAAACTTTCAGTGCTATGAATTCCAAAATTCACGTTACTGCTTCAGGGGCTGGAGGCCTTAGGTGCAGGTGACCAATGATGGATTCCTTTGCTTTATGTTAAAGGTCAATACTTTAGCCTCACCCTTTCACACAGCTTTTACTAATATTTTTGAGCCTTTGCTTGTTAATGAGGAATTTGTTTGTTGTTTTCCGTATCCAAAATTTTCAATTATTATCATTTCCATCTTGTGGGGGTCTTCTAGGCCTAATTCAATCTTTACAGAATTACGTTGCAGGTTTGTGGTGTTATCTCTGTCAATTATTATTCAACTAATTCTTACTTACTACTTTTTGTTTTTCTTCCCTCCCTGATAATTTAGCTTTGCTGTCCCTCCCATACCCCAAAGACTGATGCTTCTAAGGTTTCTTGTTATCTATTTCAGGGATAATTTCTAAATTATGTGTTTCTCTTGGTTTTACATACATGGCTCCTTTTAGTTGGGGCATTAGAGGTTATGATATTGTATTGACTTCAATCCCATTTACCTTCGATATAGCTGAGATTTTCAGTGTGGCTTCCCTTTCATTGACTTTGCCTTTGATACAGTCTTGGAAATTATTGGGCCTTGGGTGTCATTTGTCCACTAACATTTCACTCTTATAAATGTTGTAGCTGTTCTCCTCCGGAGCTCTTCATTTGCTTTTTCATTTTTCAGAAGCAGTTCAGTAATTGCTCTGGCATTGAGCTATTGAACCTGTTCCCTTTCCTTTCTGGGGTTTTGGTTCCCATTTTTTCATTCTCCCCAAGACAACATTAGATTGGCAACCTATAATCGATTGTTCTTGCTTCAACCTCTCCATTTCAATATCAAAGTTCACCTTGGAGTTCTTCTTTCCCATAGATAGGTGTTTTCTCTTGGGTTGTGGATATCGTGTAGATCCGTACCATGTTTATCTCGTATGATGATTTTACCATATTCTCTTCATTGTCTTCAATTTGTTCCTCTCAGGTTGGTTAATTCAGGCTTTCCCTTTTGTAGTTTCTTTGACACCTTGCATGTTCAGTTGAATTGTTATGACTTTTGCACATCATTTTCATGGTCAGGCACTGCAATTTCATTATTATATGACCAGCTGACTTCCTCTATCTTCTTCTCAACTGGAATCAATGACATTTACTCAGTAGCTACTTTCTGTGGTAGCTCAGATAGGATGATTGGTCAACATGCAGAAGCCTTTCCTCTAACCCACTGACTGTATTGTCCAATTGGGTATGTTTTTCAACTCAAATGTCTATTGAGATCTGCCTTCTCCTTCATGACTTAGTTTAATGGAAGTTTAGTTCACTATGTCCTCTTGGCTCAGTCACTTACTTTATGATCCCATCAGAGGCTATTTCTGGAACAATGGAATCTTGATCAGGATTATTTTTTTTCATTCTAATTTCCCTTCCCTTCTGAATAGACAATGATGTACTTGTCTGATGTTCTCACTCCTGTGCCAATCCATCTAAGTAATATTCCATAAAAAGACAGTGGTGTTGAGAAAATTAATTTGTGTAGTAGATTAATCATAGGTAAACTTGATTGTTCTGTGAAAGGTGTTGACATCAGAAATAAGCTTTAAGTGATTTAAAACCAGCTGCCCAAATGAAAAATGTCATCTGTATAATGTTTCCACCTGTGTGGTTTTAAAAAAACTTTATTATAAAAGTTGGTTTTAAATATCTCCCATAAATATAATGGCATAATTAAGAACCATCTTGGGATCCATTGCAGTACTGTTAACTTGAAGATAAAGTCTGTTATTGAATTCGTTTACAAATAAGAGAATACTGGCAAGGCCAGTTGCTGCTTGAGATTTTGATGGGTTAGGACATATTTCAGAATTTAAAGTCCATCATATAGAATATTAGTGTAAAGGGAAGAATTATCCATTGTGCACAGAAGTCTACAAATACCCGTTAGCACTAATTTCCTCTACAATGTTAAGAAAGTGAGTCATGTTTTTTATGTTAGAAAGGAGAGTGTAATGAATATTTTTTATCTGGTGGTTGACAAAAGAATACAGCTTCTCAGTATTCATGTTTGTGTCAGGAATTATGGGCTTGTCAGAATCATTAAGTTTTTTGGTAAGAGATAAAATCTGCCTTGACAAATCTGTCTTTGTTAAGTTGATTTATTGAATCTACGGGTTTTTCTAATACCACGAAGGCTTTTACTTTTGTAATTCTAAGAAACCATAAATGAAAGCAAGTACAAATCACGACCTTTAAAAGTTCTTTTATGATAGACACTGTAGTCCGCATTCACAAGGCCTGGCGTGACCAGGTGATTAGGGGACTCGACTTGCAATGTGAGGGTTGTGGGTTCGAATCACCGTCCTACAAATCGTGTTCGCCCTTTCAACTGTTGAGGCATCACTGATCATTAAAAGTTTAGCTTTCAACAGTTAAGTACGATTATTGTTTTTCATTTGACTATATCCGGACATAATCAGTAAATTTGAACACTATCTATTGTCATAGTACAACAAAAACTTGATAAAAATGTAAAACATAATAACAAGGAATCCAGTATTTTAGAAAATAAAGGTCTGTGAATGGCAAAACCTTGTCCAAACGTCGTACATTATAATAAAGGTTTTAATTACCCAGTCTCAAAACTTCTATCAGAAACTTAACACAGTGTGTTAAGACTAGAACTGTATATACTTAGGTTACCACTCATAATAATTAGCATATCTTTTGTGAATCTCATTGTTTTCCTATCCAGAGTTTAAGTTTTAATTCTTGTTTCTTTGAAATATTCATTTTTTTTTCACGAAAACTATAAGGCTTAAGAACGCACCTCTTGACCTGTCGGACGCACGCGTGGAACTAAGACATTCTTGGAGCACTAAACATATTAAAACCTGTTTGTTATTGTTAATTTCACGAATTATATGATAGCACGGATTACCATCACTTTCACTGTATAAAGTGTGAGAAGTAAACAAGGAGACTGATTTACAGTCAGATTAACCACTTGTCACGAAATGTTACTGGTTTCGAGGAATTACACCCATAATCAGTACTTCTGATGGATGAAAACTTTCGAGTTAACAAACAACATTTAAATTAGATTCTTTAAGATTTACTTGTCACAAATGTGGTTAACTTTGACTCGACAAGACGTGATAAATAGTTTATTGATAAAGATCGTGAACATAATATACTTGATGAACCAAACACAAGTATAACAATCTTTTTTTTTCTGCTCAATTTTTGTTGATGGTCTAAGTAAGAGAATTGGTTTAATTTGAATTTCTCGCAAAATTACACGTGGGCTATCTGCGCGGCTTCCCTAATTTTGCAGTGAAAGACTAGAAGGAAGCAGTTAGTCATCACTGCCAACTCTTAGGCTTCTCTTTTACCAATGAATGATGAGATTTATCGTCACATTATAACGCTCTCATGGCTGAAGGGGAGCGAACACGTTTGGTGGGATGAAGATTCGAACCCACGATCATCAGATTGTGAGTCAAGCACCCTAACCAACTGGTCACAAAGAAGAAGACAAACGAATAGCTAGGCGATTTTGACACAACTTCACCAGATGAACTCGGTCAATTCTGACCGAGAGATAGATTTAGACTTATTGTAATCTTGAACATCAGCTTGACCTTTCATAATGCTGCGTCATCAGGTCAGCTCCAACAGGAGAGAAAGGGAAATTAACGTTATCGAATTCTTTATCTGAACACGTAATAAACATCTTATGAAACTCAATGTGACAAGCTTAACTGTCAGATTTACAAATAAAAAAAATTTGGCGCCATATTTATTTTTTAAATATTCAGTGTAAAACATGCATATTTTAATATTACGTATATGAAGTTTGAAACTAGTAAACTCTAAGAATGCCCTTTCTTAGCACTGGCACCAAAGTTATAACTATCTTGGTATTGCTCAAGAGGGATAATTATTTGTGCCCGTGACTATGAAAAAATTAACAAAGTATACATCAGGAACGAGAAACAGTTATAATTATTGTCCATGACGACTTCTGGTTCTTCATAATAGCGCGGCATGGCCAAGTGATTAGGGCGCTCGATTCATAATCTGAGGGTCGCGGGTTCGAATGCCAGTCACACCAAACATGCTCATCCTTTCAGCCGTAGGGGCGTTATCATGTTATAACCGATCTCACTATTCGTTGGTAATATTGTAGTTCAAGAGTTGATGATTGATGGTGATGACCAGCTGCCTTCCCTCTAGTCCAGTGGTTCGTAACCTTGTTGGTGATACTGAACCCCGAAAGTTTCGTACTTGCATTCACTGAACCCTTCGTAATTGGAAAAATAAAATAAGATTTTTTTCAATTTCAAAACATAAGTAGATATTTTACCAGTGCACAAAATGAACCATGCATCAGTTGCACACAATATCACTGTGATCAAAGAACAAAACATGAATTTCACACAAAAACATAACTCAATGAATATTTACTGCAAATCAATGTGACTTTTGCTATTGCCTTTCAGAGACAAGTTCAGAAATGTGCGGCTTCACCTTGGCAAGTGCCACTCTCATATCATTTTCGCAACAAAGTCTGTTCCTTTTCTTCGTTTTTATGTCTACCATTTTCGAAAAGGATTACTCGCAAAGATACGTTGTAACAAACGGTATGAGTATCTCAGGGGCTTTCTTAGCAATAAGAGGGTACGCTACGATTTGGTGACACCAAAACGTTGAGAGCGCTGTTTTGAAAAGTTTTTGTTGAACCTAGCTCTGCAGAAGCTCAATGATTTCGTCGAGGTATTCATCATTGACATCTGCTGTCGCAACACTAAACGTGAACGGCTGTCTCACCCATGCTGGATATGACTCTCTGGTGAAGAAGTATCCGTCAAGAGACTTTGCGAAATCATCTAAGTGCATGGCAATTGCTTGCTTCAGTTCCCCGGGTACAGAAATGTCTCCGATTTCAGACACATCTTCGATCTTACTTACACAGTCGTCCAGCAGGGGAATGTTTGCGAAATTATCATTCTCTGTTCATCGTTTCCATAATGGTAGCTTTTTTGAAAAGCCTTCAGGATTTCTTCTGCTTCAATGATGTTGACTCCACCGCCCTGCATCTGTTGATTGAGAGCATTGAAGATATCAGCCATGTACGCCAAAATGAGAATGAACTCAGATTTTTCGAAGCAATCTGCATGACAATGTTGGTGCTATCGCAAGAACAGGGCTAATTCCACACACATGGCAAAAACACGATTCAGCACTTTTCCCTGGGATAACCATCGAACGTTAGAATGGTACAAAAGTACCTCGAATTCAGAGCCCATTTCATTTAATTGCAAACACTTTCTTTTGAAATACTCGGAAGTTGGATTTTTTAATTAGGAGTGTTTGGTTTCTAGATGCCGTTTTAACTTTGCTAGATGCAAACTACCGTTACTCAACATTGTTCCACATTCAACACACAACCCGCTAGGTTCATCTTCATTACCTTCTTTTCGAGACAGGTCCCGACCTTTCCTTCTTTCCACTGCTACCTTTGCCTCCACCCAAAAGAACATTTAGTGAGACATTCCCCACCCAAAAAGTCAAGAATAATAACGATAATTAATTTATTAAAATAATAATAAAAAAAACCACCACTTAATCCTAATAACAATCCACGAAGGGGACGAAGAGGAACTACAAAGTTCCTGAACACCCCAGTTGGAGAGAGAACTCTTCGGATTTCTCTCTCTCTAAACTGAACCCCTGCCACGTTAGTTTAGTTTAGTTTAGCCCATTTCATTACACAGCTCATTGAAGATGCGGTGCTTCAGGGCACTATTTCGCACAAAGTTCACACATTCCGCTGCAATTTTTAATATTTCTGCCAGTTTGAAGGCAAGGTTTTTGTTGCCAACACATGCCTGTGCAGAACACAGTGTGTTACAATGATGTGTGGTGCATCAGCTTTCACCAGCACACCAAAACCAGAGTTTCATCCCACCATGACTGGAGCTCTGTCTGAACAAACTGCAGAAACCATATCCCACGAAAGATCGTTGTCTTTGAAGAAGTCATCCACAAGTTTCTTCACGTCGGCTGCCTTAGTTATTGTTGTAAGAGGCGTACAAAATAAAAAAATCTTTTATCTCGTCGTTCTTCACATAGCGCACGAATACAACAAGCTGGCTTAGATTGGAAATGTCGGTGGTCTCGTCGAGTTGAAGGCTGAATTTTGCTGAGCTTTAAATCAGATCTTCAACTACTTGAGCCAAGATGTAATCTATTCTGCTGCTGATGGTGTCATTTGAAAAAGGAATTTGGGATAACTTATTTTCAGCAGCTTTTCCCAGCATGATATTCGCCATCTTCAATGCAGCTGGTTTTACGAGTGCTTCACCAATGGTGTGTGGTTTGTCCTGCTTTGCAATAAAGTGCGCAACTTCGTACGATGCTGTGAGGATCAGTTTGTCGATGGGTACAAAGCCGAGAACAGGCAAAGTAGCCTTTTCATCGAACCTGGCTCTCTTTACCTTGTATTCAGCAAGCGTTGTGTTCTTGTATTTCCCATCTTCATGCAGCTTTAGGAAGTGTTCTCTTAGTTTTTCAGGTGCTAGACTAGAATTGCTCAACTTGGCATTGCAAATCATGCATTGAGGACGCTGACTCCCATCATGTTCCGTTATACACGTGAATTCATATTGTACGTATTCGTCCGACCACTTTCTGTTTTTCCTCGACATAGTTAGTATGAAGGGATTGAAAGATTAGGAAAAATATAACAAATGTCGCACGATTACTACAGTCACAAGTCGACTGCTAAGTGCACAAAGTTCCCTGTAGCACAGATATTAAAGCCACGTGATATGACGTGATCAGCCGCAGCCAATGATGGCCAAGTGGAGCGTGACGTCACGAATCATACGAGTGGGGTGAACGGAACGGACACACACACAGTGTGTGTGTCTTGACCTTCGCCGAACCCCTGGGGTTCGATTAACTGCCACTGCTCTAGTCTTACACTGTTAAATTAGGAACGGCTAGCGCAGGTAGCCCTCGTGTAGCTTTGCGCGAAATTCAAAAACAAACCTAATGGGGTTCTTTATAAAGTGAAAACTAGAATAATACAGGTAGTTCTCGATTTACTCGCTTGCGAATTCGAATAAACGCGGAATTTTCTGAATCTCTCATATTGCGATTGTATTATAGATTTTAAATCAATTTCATCAGTTTATGTTAAAACATTCTTGTCAACGTTCACAAAACTTTCCGTATTCATAGAATCATCTGTATAAATCAGAGTCTGGATTTCACTAAAATCGTCATAACAAACAAATTTTAAAAAATAAAGGTATTTAGTAGCTTTTTTAAGAATGAGGGTATTTAGGTATTTCCCTAAATTTTAAAATTAGGGAAAGCAGGAATTTATTTTTTCGTGAGAATTATTTAAAGAGTAGAACTTTGCATTTAAAAGACGAATATAATTCTACAAATCATGAATCTAATTTAACTGCAAAAATAATGAGGGCAGAAAAAAGAACAGAATATATTTAACCAGTACTTACTGTAACAAAATGTCCGAGAATTTATTAATATTTAAACAGAGTATTAATTTAACAAGAATTTATTAGTACAGTAGATCCTGGTTTGGACGACCCCCGCTGTCGCCGACCACCCGGTGTTTCCGACCATATTTCTGCTAACAGACGGCTTTCAATGTTATTTTCCCCGTAGTGACCGACCACCCGCTGGACGCGACTAGAGACCGCCCGTGTGTGATCAAAAACCGGTCGTTTGGTCGCTTAAATGCTGGTCTTAACGGTCATTTCATAATACCTCACGTCTGATAATTGACAGTTTTGTCCAATGTACTGATGTAAAATATTGCTAAACAAACAAAACCACACCACACGCCAGCTTTTCATTGATAATTGCTGAACAAACATGTCGCATCCAATTAGTAGATTAGTAGACCAAATCATACCAAAAATGATCAGTTCGGTTAAGGTATAAATAGGAGGCATATATTTATTAAAAATCAGTTTCAATTTGATTCTTTTGCTCTACACATATTTAAAACGTCTTTATCTTCATTCTGAAGTCATGGCTGATTGTCGAAAACGCAAAGTGCTTTCACTAGAAGATCGTGTGAAAGTTGTTTGAAGGCGGCAAAAGCTGCAGAAAAATAGCAGAATCCATGAACGTTGGAAAGACACAAATACAGAGCATAGTAAATGACAAAGAAAAAATAATGTCACTGTGGCAAAATGGTGCTAACACTGGCCAAAAATATCAGAAAGCACGGAAAACAGTCTACACGGAGCTGAACGAAAGAGTGTGGGACTGGTTTTGTGCCGCACGTGCCAAAAACCACCCTGTTACTGGCGTAGCCTTGAAGGAATATACACTGATGAAAGCCACAGAAATAAATCTGGATGACTTCACTACCTCCAATGGTAATTATTTAGGCTTATAAATTTCCAGCTTGATAACCCAAAATGTTTTAATATGCATTCACTTTTGTTTTACTTGACCTGAATAAGTTTAAGTTACTTTCGCAAATTTTAACGCGTGTTTTGTTTTCTATATTACAGGCTGGCTAGAGGCTTTCCAAAAACGCAACAATCTGTCCATGAAAGTGTTGAATGGAGAAGCAGCAGACGTGAATCCTGCAGCAGTCGATGACTGAAACAAGCGCCTGGCAGCTATTACCGAGGGCTACGAGTTGAAGGATATCTTCAACGCAGATGAGATGGGGCTGTTCTATAGAGCCCTACCCACCCGTTCACTTGTCAAGAAGGGGGACACTTGCAGTGGGGGCCAAAATTCCAAGGAGCGGCTCACCATTTTACTCGCGTGCAGTGCCTCCGGCGAGAAGCTGACCCCATAAATGATCGGGAAATCTGCCAAGCCCCGCTGTTTTGGCAGCCTGTCAACATCATCGCTTCCCGTAATATATAAACACAATAAGAAGGCGTGGATGACCAGCACTATCTTCAGGGATTGGCTCACAACTATCAACAATAAAATGAAGCTGCAGAAGAGGAAAATCCTTATGTTTGTGGACAACTGCCCCGCTCACCCCGCCATCACCCTATCAAATGTCAAGCTGCATTTCCTGCCTCCGAACATGACATCAAAGCTACAGCCATGCGACTCAGGAATCATTCGTGCTTTCAAGGCACATTACAGGAAGCGGCTTGTGAGGCATGTGCTGTTCCAAATGAATGAAACAGACCTTGCAACAGACATCGCGCGATCTGTGAACATTCTGGACATGGTGTACTGGTATAAACAAGCATGGGATTGTGTTACCGCTGAGACAGTGATCAACTGTTTTCGGAAGTGTGGTTTTGTAGCTTTTGCTCCAGCCACAGAGGACACACCACAACTGGAGCTACCCACAGCAGATCCAGACTTTGAGCGTGTCCTGGGTGGTACATCCTGGGAGGATTTCACCGACTGCGACAGTGACGTAGTCAGCACCGTCCAGTTTGGAGACAACTGGCAGAAGGAGCTCGATGAAGCAGCTGCTGGTGAGCACCAGAAGCCAGAGGAGGAGCAACGAGACCAGGAAACTGGAGACGACTTTGTTCCAGACAACAAGGAGATGGCTAGATGCCTGGAGTATCTTCGAAAGTGTGCAGTGGCCCAGAACAACGCAGAACTTTTGAATATTGTTCAGAGTGGACAGAAGTCAGTGACCGTGTTGGCTCAGCAGACCAGAAAAAAAAACAGTTGTGCATTCAGGACTTTTTCAAACTGTAAATAAAGTTAATAGAGTCTACATGTATTGTAAAATTGTTTTTGTACATATTGCTGTTAGTTTGTCTTGTTTTGTTTGTTTTTTTGCTAAGAAAAAAAATATAAGAAGAAACAAATGAAAAGCCTTTCTTTGTTTTCTTTAACTTCAAAATATGTACAAATAAAAAAAACATGCAAAAAATGGGCTCCTGCAATAACAGACCACCTGCTGTTTAAGACCACTATTGCTCTGCAGAAGGGGTGGTCTTAAATACCAGGATCTACTGTATTTAAAGAAATTATTAATTAAATAATAAATTAATAGTTAATCAAAAACATTTTTTCCGTCTTATTCAGGTTCTAATCCTACTTGTTGATAGATGAGGTAGGTGTTCCGACTGCGTTACGCAGGTTCCGCCATATAGAGGGCCTTTCATAACAGAAATCTTAAGATAATGCTGTAAAATTGTAATATTTCCGGCCTAGGTTTTACTGTATAGGTACCTATTTCTTCACAGAGTTTTCGAAGGTTTAGCCGATGCAGACGTTGTATTACGATGACGTCAGCGATAACGCGACGCGCGATAGTTGAAGTGGCGTTACAATGACAATTACATTACGGTTATCTGTGCAGTTGCCAGATGATCGCAGGATCCGTTTGATCAATCAACGAAGTCATTAAAATAAATCTATCATGCTTCATACTGAAGTTGATGTTTTCTGTAAATGTATTATGTTGACTACGTGAGTATAGGCGGCACTCCTGAGATATATTAAGGTTCGACTAATGGCATTCCCACTGGGATTGCACGTGTCGCATATACTCTATGAGTAATAGTGTTTGATTTACTCTACCAATTCCTGGAACTTAACTAGAACGTAAATTGAGAAATACTTGTACCATGGACCTTGTAACAAAATACAGACAATTGTATGACTTTTACACACTGTGCTGAAGGATTGTTTTGTTGTTGTTTTTTTGCGGTAGCCCGGAATAAGAAAAGTAGTCCATATTTATATCATTCATTGTTTGTTTTGTTTTTCGAATTTCGCTCAAAGCTATATGAGGGCTATCTGTGCTAGCCGTCCCCGTAATTTTGTAGTGTAAGACTAGAGGGAAGGCAGCTAGTCATCACCACTCACTGCCAACTATTGGGCTACTTTTCTACCAACGAATAATGGAATTGACCGTCACATTATAATATACCCACAACTGAAAAGGCGAGCATGTTCAGTGTGATGGGGATTCGATCCCGCGACCATCGGATTACGGGTCCAGTGCTTTAACCACCTGGCCATGCCACGCGCACATCATTCAAATGACACCCGTTATTACACTTATGGACTAAGGTTGTAACAAACATTTTAATAAGAATGCTATTCATTAACCGATAATGTTATTGCAATTCAAATAACCAGTGTTTTAGTATTTTGTTCTTAAACAACTATAATGAAATACCAACAGCTGAAACATCAATAACAACTATTGAGAACATGATGACGTATATTTAGGTAATAAATTGGTTTGTGTTGTTTGTTATTTAACGCAAAGGCCTATCTATGCTCTGCCCACCAGAGGTATCGAAACCCGGTTTGTAGCGGTATAAGTTCGCAGGCATACCGCTTTGACACTGGGAAAAAGGTATAAGTAAGTATACATACTTCTCAGGAGGAGGGATAAGAGAACCCCAGTTTTCCGCGTGAGAGGCGGGGATTTTCGGCGGTTACCAACCCAACTGACTCGAATTTAAGTCATGTTTTACATGACACGCTTGTTCTGAATAAAAACAACGCATAACTTTTGATTAGTTATGTTTCCTAAAACAATACATACCTACGAACATTATAAGCGATAAAAATATTTTATAGAATTACAGATGAACGCCTTATTGAGTGTACCTCATGCATCTTAGAAAGCAGTTGGATACTGTGTCGATTTGAAATGTACTAATCTATAGTGCAATGTACAAAGTACAACGAATTTTTTGATGCTATTACCATTATGCAATTGAACAAAACATAACACAGTGAATTATAACGTTCTACGTCTAATACCGTCAGTCTAAGTTTGTGAAACGTTTGATTATTGACAAATTTACTGAAAATTACATGGCCGTCTACTGCCATCGTCAATAGTTGAAGTGGGCCATATAAAGTTAATAGAGAACAAAGCCCTGGGAGGAAACACACTTGTGTCGTTATAAAGTCTTTATTTGCAATGATGTGAAGGGTTTCTGGGGACAGTTACATTTATTAACAAGTTAACTAAATTAATAAAAATAAATATTACAAGACGTGGACACGGTGTTTTTTTTTTGCATACTTCACCAGAATGAACAATGTGAAAAGAGAGAAGGCGTGGCTGAGAATAAGAACACAAATAAATAGAGTGTGGCCTGATGAAGTTGAAATAAAGATAAAAATAAATGAGCCAGCTTTAAAATATATACAATATTCTATTATTTGGTTCTTGGTTTTGTCTTTAGGGATTACTTGAGAAACAAAGTGACAGATCTACACAGCTCTTACAAAACATGAAGGTTTTTCGTTTGGTTCTTTTTTATATTGAGCTTCTTAAAATAATTTCTCTTTCGTCCACTGAACACACGATTGGAATATTTCTGATTATCGCTCATAACTTTGGAACAGTAGTGTTAGGAAAGTCATTGTATAAATCAAATAATTTTAGCAAGTAGTTGTTGTTTCTACTATTGATCTCGTACCGCAAAACAAATTTAGCTTTTACGAAGTACGAGAATAAAACGACACTTAAAGATAACTTAATTCGACCTTAACACATGGCATACAAATCTTGCAAACTGTTTATTTGAACTATAATATTTTTCATACATAAGCTACCTGAAAAACAACGACCCTACTAGCTCTCCAAAAGAGACCTTTAATTGATTGAAATTAAGCCAAAATCTGCACAGTGGGCTACTTGTGCTGATATACAATGTATAAAATTCTAAAATGGTCCAATTATATATGATTACTTTGTTCTCTGTTTTCGTTGTTTCAATTGCGTTCTATTGACTCTGTTGTTTAATGTTTGGCGATCCTTTGAAATTATTCAATGCTCCCCGGTGACACAGCGGTATGTTTGCGAACTCACACTGCTAGAAAACGTGTTTCGATACCTGTAATAGGTAGAGCACAAACCATTGTGTGTTACTAAGCGCAAAGCTACACAAAGCCATTCATGTTATTTACGAAAGTTTCTAACCATACAGTTCACAATTGTTTATGAACTAAATTATATCTTTTCACAATTTGTTGTACTTTGTACATTGTATTATAGATCAGAACGTTTCAAATCGACACAGCGTGCAACTGTCCTGGAAGATGCGTGAGAACTGTCGTGAGTTCTTCCTTTGTGTGTGCTTAGCATGGCCAGGTGGTTAGGTGTCAGACGTGGAGGCATTATAATGTGACGGTCAATTCACTATTCGTTGGTAAAAGAGTAGCTTAAGAGTTGACGGTGGGTGGTGATGACTAGCTGCCTTCCCTGTAGTCTGCTAAATTAGGGACGGCTAGCGCAGATAGCCCTCATGTAGCTTTGCGCAAAATTAAAAAAACAAACAAAAACAAACCAAAACTCTCCATCTAGCGATGATAGTCATAAAGATGAAGCTGGGCCCAGCAAAGGAAGGGATAAACACTGTTGACAGTGGTAAACATTTGTCCCAGTTGCAGTGTGTGGGGTTGGGAGCACTGAGAAATATATGTCCCAGCCACAATTAAATTGGGAACAAAAAATGTTAAGGACCAGAGTGAACGAGTTGTGATGACTAGTTGCCTTCCCTCTAGGCTTACACTGCATAATTAGAGACGGCGAGTGCAGATAGCCCTCGTGTAGCTTTGCGCGAAATTAAAAAAAACAAACAGATCTACCTTTCTTACTTGAATAAATATGTGTCATCATAATCCTCCTAGAGAATGTCTCGTGAATCTCGTGCTTTACTTCCTACAGGTCAGGAGAGACATAATGAATCTTAAGTTGGTGTTTCGTTGCCGCAGAATTGCGCTTCGCTCTTTGGGGCCAGGAGCTCTTCATTAGATTAACAGTCAAATCCAAATATTTGATCACAGTAGCTTTTTCTTAAACATAAGGTATGTATTTGTCGTGAGAATATCCAAAACGAATAATAGTCCATGCCATTCTACGGCGCGGCAAGGCCAGATAGTTAGTACGTATGACTAGCAACCTGAGGATTGTGGGTTCGAATCCCTGTCCTACAAAACGTGTTCATCCTTTTAACTGTGAGGGTATTATAATGTGACAATTAATCCGACTATTCGTTGATAAAAGAGTATCCCACGAGTTGGTTAGTAGTCTTACACTACTGAGCTAGAGACAGCTAACAAAGATAGCCGCCGGGTAGCTTTGCGCGAACTTCAAAAAAAAACAAACAAACCAGACGATTTACAAGTTTACACAAACCCACTGTCTTACTGGATATACATAACTTTACAATAAAAATCTGAATATTCATTATTATTTAAGTAAAGTAAGTATAGGTCTTAGTATAGGAGGTGCATTTCTCAAAACTATAGATTTTACAATCATTGTATTGGGGTTATTTGTAACCTTTCTTTAGATGAACCATGAAGCTAAGAATAATATTGAATTACAGGTAAATTTGTAGTATAGGTTGACCTTTTTCCTGATATGTTAAAATTGTAAATGAAGCAATATGAAAGAGCCTCACAAAAAGAAGAAACAATGTATACTCATGATTGACACAGCAAAGATATCCTATTGTGTAGCCTTGTGCTTAATTACAGACAAACAAAGAGGTTTTACAGTTCTTTTTATCTACAGCGTGCTCCTTCATGCACAATTTTGCACGAAACACGTAAAGAAATGAAATTCCCGTCTTTAAGCGCATTAGATATATAAAACTTTTGTGCGTTCGTGCATATTGTAGGGAGAAAAAAGAGCTATTTTTTTGCTATTAATAATAAGAAATCCAACAAGAACTCTCCGAAACTCCAGCTACTACACAAAGTAGCACTGTCATTGTTGAATAGACATCGGTTTCGTGGTTGCCGAAGGAGTCATCAGGATGAATAAGGCCTAAGAGTTTCCAGTACAAATCGATCGTCGAGTTTATTTGGCTTGTGAATGAGACAGGCAGGCAGTTTAATGAGCCGTAAAATATGTTTAAAAGTAGCTAGGCCTGATGTGAAATACGTGTCGAACGACCAGGCTTCTGTGGCCGGTAGCTATAATTTCTGGCGTGGCGCCAAACGAACAAACGACATTTTAAAGTTTGAACAGCAATAACTGGGAAACGACATGTGGCTGCCGATAAAAATGGTAACACGCAAATACACAAATTGATTTTCAAATTAAAATGTTCACTAGTCTATAATATTTAGGTTCATTTCTTATAAAAGTAACACATTTTTAACAGATGTAGACATGCTATAAATAACTATATTAAGAAAATTTTAAATCGAAAATTACGTGTTCATAATATTAAATTTAAGAACTTCCATAGAAATTTTATTTTTATGTTACAGAGTTGAACTTGATGAAAATTTTTATTCGTTTACCATGTATATCAGTTTTCATCCCTGAAAGTAACGAAGCACAGACACGTTCTAAAATTTCACTAGAGTAAGTGCTACTAAAATTCATACATTTTTTTGATCTTATGAACGTAAAACTTAAATCAAATTACATTAGTTTAATTACAAATCGTATTTTCCATACCTCGACTTTTTTTTTTTTCAAGAGAATACGAAACACAACTGAAAAACAAACAAACCTGAAAAGTCACATGAACTCAGATTTTATTTATCCCCTGGAAACTATTGTTGGTTTATTCTTCTACGTACAGAATAATTGAACCTTTGTCTCTATTCAGTAATAAATACTTTTACATTACAAATAAGCATAGCGTTTTCCTGCCATACGAAACGAATTCACCGAAGCTTATGATGATTATGGCAAAGTATAAGAAAACAACTGTTCCTCTAGTTTGTTTGTTTGTTTTGAATTTTGCACAAAGCTACGCGAAGGCTATCTGTGCTAGACGTTTCTAATTTAGCAGGGTAAGACTAGTGGGAAGGCAGCTAGTCATCACCACCCACCGCCAATTCTTGAGCTATTCTTTTACCAACGAACAGTGGTATTGATCGTTACATTATCACGCCCCCACGGCTGAAAGGGTGAGCATGTTTGATGTGACGGTGGTTTGACCCTCGAGCCTCGGATTACGAGTCGAATGCTTCAACCACCTGGCAATGCTCGACCTGTGTTCCTTTAGTTAGGCCTATAGATATATTCGTATAATTAGTACAACTAAGAAACTCAATCTTCGTAATTGTCTCTAGTTTTAATCATGGTGTCAAGCAAAAAAAACTACAGAACGTTTAGATCCTCCCTCAATGACCCAGCGGTAAGTCTGAAGGTTTACAAGACTAAAAACCGGGTTTAAGTACCCGTTGTGAGCAAACATTTCCCATTGTGATGTCTTCTCTGACTTTTTTCTTTTTTGGTTATCAATGCTGTTGGTATTGACGATCCTGCTACGCGCCCTATTGGCGGGCCATGTTGATACTCATATCACACTCAGAAAACTAAAAACTAAAAAAAACAAACCAAATAAAGACGATATAAACATAATTTTAAAGAAATAAACACCTCCATTTCTTCTTTATCGTGGCCTGGCATGGCCAAGCGCGTAAGGCGTGCGACTCGTAATCCGAGGGTCGCGGGTTCGCATCCCCGTCGCGCCAAACATGCTCGCCGTTTCAGCCGTGGGGGTGTTATAATGTGACAGTCAATCCAACTATTCGTTGGTAAAAGAGTTGGCGGTGGGTGGTGATGACTAGCTGCCTTCCCTCTAGTCTTACACTGCTAAATTAGGGACGGCTAGCACAGATAGCCCTCGAGTAGCTTTGTGCGAAATTCCAAAACAAACAAACGAAATTCTTTATCGTTTGTTTTCCTTTGCTTTCTTTATCTCATTGGAAAGTTGGGGTAAATCAGCTGATCCTTCCTGAAGTTACAGTCTAACGAGCTTGTTGAATTGTATCAAACTTTACAAAAAAAAGTTCCATGTATTTTTAGAAAAAAAAAAATGGTCACTGGTTTTAGTTAAATATGTTTTTAGAAGTGCATGTAACTTATCCTGTTAAATGTTTTTGGCGAAATTTTAGCCTATTTCGTAAATTTCTAGAAGATTTTCGAGTTAAGAATATACAGTGTACTATGTGTGTATGCAAAATACTAGTTATTGTCAGTATTGTTGTCAACTGAACTTTCGAGAACCTAGCCTAAAGTTTATAAATTGGCGTGCCGAGAGACGGTTATATATATTGTTGGTTTGCTACAGCAATATATTATAAGCCTGGAAAGCTAAACTTATGATAAATGCTTAACAATCGAGAAACTACAGACATTTTCAGGAACATTTATAGATTTAGAACATTATAAACAGTTTAACTTCAATAAATTAATTTCGAATGTTAGTATTTCTACGAACATATTGTATAACTTCGGCTGTAAAAAACTCACGTGAGATTATCCAAGAACAGAGAGGTAGCTAGTTACCCGTTAAGTGAATTGTATTGATATTAGTTCGAGTGTGTGTGTGTTTTTTATAGTAAAGCCATATCTGCTAAATCCACCAAGGGGAATCAAACCCCTGATTTTAGTATTGTAAATTCGTAGACTTTCTGCTGTACCAGCAGGGGACAATATAAATTCGAAATTAATTTGCTCATCTTGAACCGTCGCTAAGATATTCAGTTCCATACCAAATAGAAGACTCTATATTGTTTGTAAGTTTATAAAACATTTGTAAATCACTATTTGTAGTAACTATTATTGTAAACTCTGTTATTGTTTGTATATTAAAATACATTTGTGTTAAGAAAGAAAATTCTTAATAGCATCTTGGCGGTCAATATCATAAACTTAATACATATCAACATTAAATCAACTTCTTAATACAAATTAAATTTTAATTGAGTTTTAGGCTATTCCATATTGTAATATGTAGCACAATAAGTTGGAAACTCAGCCGGAATAAATTATAATACGTAACACTGATTATTCAATTTGATTCATGGATCTTATCACTAAAAGTTATAAAACAAAGTTTGGTTTGAATTTCATGCAAAGCTTCATGAGGGCTATCTGTCCCTAATTTATCAATGATAGACCAGAGGGAAAGCAGTTAATTAACACCACACACCGCTAACTCTTGGGCTACTTTTCTACCAATGAATAATGGGATTGATTGTCATATTATAATGATCCAAAGCCTGAAAGGGCGAGCATGTTTGATGATGGAGACTTGAACAGACGACCCATAAATTGCAAATATTGCGCCCTAACATGCCATTCCATAAAATTAAGCACATCATAGTTTCCTTCTTGATTGAGTCTGACATCATGAGCTATGTTTCAGGTTTCCATATCATGAAACTATTCTCAGTTTAATTTCTTAGCTTTCTGATTTCTTTCAAAATAGAGCTTCCAGAATTGAAATAAACAATTACATGTATACACTCCCGCTACCCTAAGTTATTATTCGCCATGTCAAATAATTATATTTAAATAGTCTAGAAGCTAGGACACTTGAGTTTAATTCCGGACATACGAATATGTTACATATGTTGCATATGAATATGCAAAAAAAGAACAAACTGATGGATTTGTATATGATGACGATTTTTGTTTTGTTTTTTTGGAATTTCGCACAAAGCTACTCGAGGGCTATCTGTGCTAGCCGTCTCTAATTTAGCAGTGTAAGACTAGAGGGAAGGCAGCTAGTCATCACCACCCATCTCCAACTCTTGGGCTACTCTTTTACCAACGAATAGTGGGATTGACCGTCACATTATACACCCCCACGGCTGGGAGGGCGAGCATGTTTAGCGCGACGCGGGCGCGAACCCGCGACCCTCCGATTACGAAGCGCACGCCTTAACCCGCTAGGCCATATGATGACGAACCTTAATCATATGTTATTTTTTAAAGATTTTTTTTTAAACCTTCAGCTCAGGAGTTGTAAATGTTAGCAATGAGGCTGCTGGTGATACTTTCATTTAATATCAGTTTTTACTCAAGATTTATCTTACCTAATCTTTCTCATTTGTTATTTATTGAAATTATTAAGTTTTTTTTTCGTGATGACGAGAAGTCCACTTGAAGTAAAAATATATTCTCAAGCTCAAGACGGCTCGTATGGGTGTTAGCATTTTAATTAAACTAAAGTACAGCACAACATTTCGACTTTCTTAGGTCATCTTCAGATTAACAAAGAGAGAGATTGCAACTGATAGTTGCCGGACACATTTTTTAGGGATGAGAGTATAAACAAGTTCGGGATTGTAGGGGGCGTTGCAGTTGGATGTTAGGTTATTAATTAGTATAGGTATAAAGGTGTTCCCTTAAATTGGTTTACATTTGGTTTTAGTTATTGTATAAGTAGGACTTCTTTTAGTTTGCGTTTGTTTATATTTGTTTCCTCACTTAGAATGTGGGTGTTTTCTATGATTATGTTGTTTTTATTTGATGTGCAGTGTTCAGAAACGTATGAAGGTTCTATTTTTTTGTTCTTTGAATCTGGTTTCCATTTTTTGCTTGTTACTTCATTATAGAAGTCGTGGCAGTTATTGCATTGTATTTTATAAATAATGTTGGTTCGCATTTGTCAGTGTAGTTTTTACATAGTATGTATATATACATATAAAACTAAAGTGCTTACTATGTAGACTGCAGCGCCCCCTACAATCCCGTACCTGTTTATACTTTCATCTTTAAGACAATTTCCCTGCAATCTCTCTCTTTGTTAACCTGAAGATGACCTAAGAAGGTTGAAACGTAGTTCTGTACTTTATTTTAATTAAAGTGCTAATAACAAAACTAGCTGTCTTGAGAATACAATTAACTTTCTTACCCTTAATACGTAGCTCAACTGAACTTTTCCTTTCGAATTTATAAAGAAACGCCAGACATAGCCAGGTGGTTAAGGAATTCGGCTCGTAATCTAAGGATCACGGGTTCGAATCTCCATCGCACCAAACATGCTCGCCATTTCAGCCGTGGGGGGGGGGAATTATAATGTGATGATCAATCCCGCTATTCATTGGTAAAATTGTAGTCCAAGAGTTGGCGGTGGGTGGTGATGACCAGCTGTCTTTCCTCTATCCTTGGACTACTAAATTAGGGACGTCTATTACAAACAACTCTCGTATAAGTTTGAGCGAGATTCGAAACATAGTTTAACGTTTTCTGACTGTCTCTTAGCCGTTATTTCGATTTTTCTCACGTATGATTTACTTTTATTCATTGCAAGCTGCAACATTTCATGTTGTTTAGTATTCCTCATTATGCTACTGGTGCAGGATAATAACTTAGTGCTGTCTGTCCGTCAGATATAGTTTCTTAAATATGAGGTGTTAAATTTACCTTGTTTGATTCCGATTCTTGTACAAAACACCACAAGGTACTTTGTTTTTACCTTCACACAAAATACTTCTTTAACATGCAATGAAATGCATCGAAAATTCAATAGCATCAACAATTTCTTGTTCATTTCAATAAATACAAGTGTACACAAACTGCTATGCTTTTGAAAACTGTCTATACCTTGTATAGACCACGTGCTATTATTGTATTTAGGTAAGGATGGATCACGTAGACTACACCATTGTAACACTGATGATCTTGGATGTCTAGTTCCGAAAATGGTATATACTTTTAAACTGTGGAACACCTGAAAGAAGAACATGTGTATATTAGATTATAGTACATATCGCACTGTCAAATGGAGCAATTTTCTGAAATACAGAATAAATCACCAATAAAGAGAAATGTAAGTAAAAGTCAGATAATAGAACAATTTAAGTGAGTTTCGTTAAGTTTGTTTTCTCTAGTGAATTATACACAATATGCTCTTTCTATCGTGGCGAATCGAATGGTGTATTTTAGCGTTATAAGTCCATATATTTACTATTGACTCACCAGAGAAGAATTCACTCAGTGACTTATTATTATGAAACAATAAAAAAGAAAACAGCTGGAAGAGTATTTGTTTGTTTGTTGCTAAACGCAAAGCTAGACAAAGGTTATCTGTCCGGTGCCCACCACGAGTATCTAAACCCGGTTTTTAACAATATGAGACTTTAGAGATACAGCTAGGCTATTGGAAGGGTCAGGCACAACTTCAGAAAAAATACATTTCTCCTATAAAATAATTAACAATTTACAAATACATAATTAGAGAATCAGTTAACTTTGATGGGTGGCACAGTATTTGTAACAAATTAATGTGTATACACACACACACACACACACATATATATATATATCGCTTCTTCTTTGTGGGTTTTTAAATACCCAAGAGGGTCAGGTGCAAAATACCTCTTCCTCTATCCCTAACTTTCATGTCAGCTACTACTATGTTGTTGTTGTAGTGCTTTAGGACCAGAGTATCCCACAGTACTCCGGCCCTTTTCAGGGCAATGTCCATATAATGTCTTGAGTTTACTTTTTTTTTAATTTATTTATTTTTATTTTTTCATTATTATTATTATTTTTTAAATCTATATATAGTTATTAAATAAAACAAAAGAAAATCTATGAATATTATACTAGTTTTAAGTGTCTAGTGCAAGGTAGCCAGCTTGATTTATATTTCTTAAATATATATATAGGAGAGAGGTATAGGACTATGTTCATCATACACGTAGTATCTGTCGAGATCACACACCAAGTAATTTTTATGCCATTTTTTGTTAAAATAGTTTAGTGCATTATACAAGAGTCTGATAGATATTGTCTCTATGTTTGTTTGTTTTGGAATTTCGCACAAAGCTACTCGAGGGCTATCTGTGCTAGCCGTCCCTAATTTAGCAGTGTAAGACTAGAGGGAAGGCAGCTAGTCATCACCACCCATCTCCAACTCTTGGGCTACTCTTTTACCAACAAATAGTGAGGTTGACCGAAACATTATAACGCCCCCACGGCTGGGAGGGCGAGCATGTTTAGCGCGACTCGTGCGCGAACCCGCGACCCTCAGATTACGAAGCGCACGCCTTAACGCGCTAGGCCATGCCGGGCCGTTCTCTATGTTTGCATACTTGTTCATGAATGTGGATGAAGTACAACGTGGAACTTTATAGGCTGAAGTTAAGATTGAATTTTGTAGTTTGTGTAATTGTTTTTGTGTTATGTTTATCTAGACTGGACATGAGTATTCTATTACAGGTCTAATGTATGTTTTGTAGATTATTATTATATTATCAGGTGATGTGCCTTGAGTTTTACCCGATAGGCTTCTTGCATAATTTGCTCTTTTCGAGATTCTAGTCAGGATATTGTTTGTACGCTGTATCCACGTTAATTTGGTATCATAAGTTAACCCTAAAAATGTAGCAGAAGTAGTAATCTGTAAAAGTGATCCGTTCATGTATAACTTTGGTGGATCCTTTTTTTCAGTTTATTTAATCTGGTGAATAGTATTACTTGGGTTTTCGGAATATTTATTTTTATTCTATATTTCTCACAGTATTCTTCTAAGTTATTCAGAACTGGTTGGAGGTTTGTTATTGCTATTGAAGGAGTGGGGACAGTTTTCCAGACCGCTACATCGTCAGCAAATTGTGATGCAAAACCTAAGTCTAGGTCCGACAGTGACATATTACTCACATACATGATAAATAAGTTAGGGCTAACTCTACCTCTCCCTGTGGGACTCCTGCCTCAGGTGAAAAGGACCTTGAGCAGAAAGTTAGATAGCCAGCGAATAATTCTCTGGGGTAAACAATTTCCGTTAACCAGTAACGTATCCGTTATGCCTCACCGTGTCGAATGCTTTCTCAATATCGAGAAAGCAAGTTACAATGCATTCGTTTTTGTTAAAACTGTTTATGATTGTTTTAGGTGGTCTGTAGTTTCCTAAAGCCGTTTTGAATTTCGGGTAATTTTGAATTTACTTCCAAGTATATAGATAGTCGGTTACTAATTATTCATTCTAATATTTTTCCTGTACAACTGGTTAGACTATTTGGGCGGTAATTGTTTGGTTTATTTGCTGGCTTTCCTTTTTTCTAGAACGTTAATATTACTGCTTCCTTCCAAGAAACTTGGATATATCCAGCTAATAATAATAATAAGTTAAATAAAGCTGTATAGTGTTCATATAGTTTCTGAGTACCATGTTTTAGCTTGTATAC
This sequence comes from Tachypleus tridentatus, assembly GCF_004210375.1. Lineage (NCBI taxonomy): Eukaryota > Metazoa > Arthropoda > Merostomata > Xiphosura > Limulidae > Tachypleus > Tachypleus tridentatus. The sequence goes on along the minus strand of NC_134832.1, from coordinate 136,505,925 downwards.
CATCTTCTTCAGGAGCTTTGTTTTTTGTGTTTATGATAGCTGTTAGTATTTCCGTTACTATTAATTTTATAGGTGGCACATGAATGTATATATATAAATATCTTTTACACGATTTGGTTTGGTTTGAATTTCGCACAAAGCTACACGAGGTCTATTTGCACTAGCCGTCCCTAATTTAGTAGTGTGAGACTAGAGGGAAGGCAACTAATCATCATTACCCATTGTCAATTCTTGGGCTACTCTTTTACCAACGAATAGTGGGATAGACCGTAATGTTAAAATGCCCCCCCCCCCGCGATCTTTGGATTATGAGCCGAGTGCCTTAACCACCTGGCCATGCCGAGCCTATTTCCTTAGGGAGAATACAACCCTTAGATTTTGTTACAGTCGTATCCTCTCTTGTTGTGTATACAATAACAATACGTTTATGCTGTACGGTTCTCTAGTTGTGTGTACAGTAATTTATACGATCTTGTGTAACAACGTTTAAGTCGCGTTCTTATCTAGCAGGGTATACAGTAACGATTTGTCTGGTATAATAATTTTCAAAGATCCATTTCTATTTCTCTTTCTGGCATAATATTCTGTTGGTTTCTATCTAGGTGCAGAACAATATATATGGGACGCTATTCCTGGTTTGTTTGTTTGTTTGAAATTAAGCACAAATCTAAACAATGGGCTCTCTCTACTCTGCCCATCATTGGTATCGAACTAGCAGTGCATTGCCACTGGGAGGGTCGCGCCCGCGTCGCGCTGAACATGTCCCAGCCGTGGGGCGTTATAATGTGACTGTCAATCTCACTTTTCGTTGGTAAAGAGTAGCCCAAGAGTTGGCGGTGGGTGGTGATGACTAGCTGCCTTCCCTCTAGTCTTACACTGCTAAATTAGGGACTGCACAGATAGAGTAGAAATTCCAAAACAAACAAACAAACAAGCCACTGGGAGGGAAAATTTTACCTGGAATAACAATATTCTGTAAGTTACATTGCTTTCTGTGATGGATGTGTTGTATTATATATCTGGTATAACAGTATTATTTCTTTAGATAACACATCAACAGCTAGTTATTTCGATGTTATCTATTATCCAAACTCGTAACACAACACGTTGTTTGTCATTTCTTAGGTATTTATTATTTAATTCTTTTAAAGTTCAATAAAACAGATACTATTTATAGCGATAGGCAATAAGCATTACATTCTACGAGGGAAAAAAGTCACACTTTAATGGTTAATTTAACGTTCTTTATTCACACGTTTTCGAACACTGCAAGTCAAATAAACACAACATAACCATAGAAAACACTCAAATACTAAATAAAGAACAAACATAAACAAACGCAAAATTAAAGAAGCCTTACTTACACAACAACTCAAGCCCAAAATAAACCAACACAAAGGAACACCTTTATACCTATATTAATAAATATAATCAAACATCTAAGTGCGCCATCTACATTCTTACACAACCCCTTTCAAACATGTGCTCAGCTTCCGGTCAGTTATCTCTTCCTTTCTTTGTGAACCTGACGATGACCGAAGAAGGTCGAAACGTTATTCGCTCCTTTACGTAAAAAAAGCCAAAACCAAACGAGCCGTTTTTATATATATAGCGTTCTTTATTGTTTGGACCAGGCATAGTCAGGTGGTTAGGGTCGTTGGACTCGCAGTCTGAGGGTTAGGGGTTTCTGTCTTGCAAAACAATTTTGCCTTTTCAGCCTTTTTTGGGGGAGGTTATAATGTGACGGTCAGTCCTACTGTTCTTTGGTAAACGAGTAGTCCAACAGTTAGTGGTGGTTGGTGGACACAGCTGGAGGGGGGAGCATGTTTGGTGTGACAAGGATTCGAACCCGTGACCTTCAAATTACGAGTCGAGCGCCCTAACCACTTGGCCATGCCGGGCCATTCAATTGATTAAAAGCCTTCAGGTGGTCTAGCAGTAAGTATGCGAATTCAGAAAGCTAGAAACTGGGTTTTGATACCCATATCATTGAAACACAAGTAACCCATCGTGCTTAAATATAAGAAATTTGTGTAAAAATAATGTCATGTGTATTTTATCTGTCGTTTTTTTGTCGTGTATCATTAATTGTTTATGTTATTAAAATAATGCTGTATGTTGAAAAGGACATTTTTTTATCTTGAGAAATAAAATAACAATATTTGAATTGGTTATAGTTTTGAGCTGACGAAAGAAGCCGTGGGAACAATAACACTTGTTAAACATTTCTGTTTACGAGCTATTGAATTTAGTAATAATCGAAAGAAAGTCATCAAGGCTTATAAATCCAGAAGAAGATATTCAGAAAGCGCATGCGCACAAAATGAAAAACACAAACACAATCAACAAATAAACTTGAAGACACCTCTGGTGATTCTACAAAACATTTTTATGGCATTCAAGTTTTGTCTTTTCACGCATATTTCACACAAATAATGGAGTCTTATATTTAGTGAAAAGGGATAGAGAAACCAAGTCACAAAGGAAGACACAAATGAGTGGCATGACGAAGTTGAAAGTTAAGCCTATAATGGATGAATCGTCTGAAGAATACATAACGACTTCTATTAAAAGTCTACGGTTCCTTATGTGGTCTCTGAGGATATTGGGGATTGACTTGAAATCTGGAAAAAGTGGCAGATCTGTGTGGATCTTGAAGATTTATCAAATCTGGAGGGTTTTCATTTGGCTGTTGCTATTAGTGTATATGGTTTTCAAACTTGTCATTCAAGACTTCAGTAAAAACACAACTAGAATGTTTATGACGATTTTTCATGTCTATGGAATAATGGTGTGCGGGGTAACAGTATATAAGTTAAACAACTTCAATAAAAAATTGTTCGCTATCCTGTCGGCAATGTGCTGCAAAATCAGTGAGGGTTTTTTCAAAGGTGAGAATACATCTGCACTTAAATTTAAATACAACATATTCATCTTTAGCGTATGGTTTGCTCATTTTGTGGATATTTTATTCGAAGTGACATATTTTTCACCCATAACAAATCAGAAAGAACACGTGTTTTCTAACGTTTCTTCAGTCGACGTTTCAAGCGACGGAAAGATGATGTACAAGATTATAAAATGGTACAGAGTTGTAACGTATGATGTTATTTTTTGTCCCTCTTTGTTTTTACCAATTGTCTTGTATGGATTCTACTGCGTAATTCTCGGCAACTGTTTTAAATACTTCAATAATAGCGTTATTCTGAATACTTCAGGCATCACGGCATGCGACGTTCGAAATGTCCGCAAGCAGCACGAGAGATTATGCAACATTATTAATGAGCTAAATGATGTCTTTTCAGTACTTGTGTTTCTTTGGTACGTTGCAATTGTTATGAATGTGTATGGCCTAGTATATGATATGATCGGCAAGGTGTATCGGTTTCCCGAAGCAGATGTGGTCTGCATTTTGGGTGTTTATATTCCACTTTTGATAAACACAGTTTTAATATTCACCCTGTTATCAGAATCAGCCTCAAGGGTATCGCGCGAAGCTCACGCTTTGTTTCTTGTAATCTACAAGCTTACCGAAACCGATCCCTTCCCTGGCGACACTCACCTTTATCGGGAAATCCAAATATTCACGAGTAGGCTAAACAATTCAACGATAGGGCTCAGTGTAGGAGATGCTTTTATCATAACGAGAGGTTTTACATTCAGTGTAGTGGGAGTGACCGTGACTTTTCTGGTTGTCTTGTTACAGATGAACCCTGAAGTTAAGAATTTTATTGGAATATAGACCGAAGGAACTTCATAAAGTAACACGCGTTTGCAGGCAATGCTTCTGAAATATAAGAATGACACTGTAAATGTTAATAATATTAGATAAATAATGATAAATGTTGTTTAAGATTATCAGTTTATCAGAGTAACTGTAGCGAAGATTTGTCACACATGAACATTGTTTTAAGACTTTTACCAATTTTGCTTTTACTCATTATGTCGGTTGCTAAATTTTCGTGCTATGATTTGATGTATCACCACAATACTCACATATAAAGTTATTGTTAAAATGCTTGAGGTTACGCGTATGTGTGTTCTCTTGTGTGAATTGTGTTAACGCCACAAAAAAAAAAAAATCCTTAAATTTACACGTAAACACGAAGCTGCTTGAATATATCTTCACATTTCATCGAAACGCTAAAACAAAATTGGATTGTTGCTGTGTAGCAATAATTGACTCATCCTGGGATTTGTAACTAACGAATCGTTTGAAAACAGTTTTTGTGTTTATTGTAGCACCTATGAATTTTTCCTCCGCAGTAAAGATGAGTTTAACATATTTACGTTATCAGCCCTAGCAGTTTAGTTCTGCGCATGTGCGCGTTTATTTGTCGTTTTAATTTTCGAACATACCTACACAAGAGTATATAACCGTCCTTAATTCTGAACTGACAGAAGAGAGAAAAGAGAGCTTGTTAGCAGTTCCCAACAGCAAGTTGAGGGCTATTCTTATTTGATTCAATATTGAGGTTTGACCGTCACTTTTATAGAATATATGTGGACTGTGTTCGAGTGTGTTTTTTTTTCCGTCAAAGTTCGTGAACCACGAACTCTCGATTTCACATTCCAAGCACGTTCATTATTAAGCCGCGCTCTGCCCATTTTCTTACTGACTATGTTTATTTCTATAAAAAAACACAGTACCAAACTACCGAAGAGATGACAACTCTTTGTGATACAAGTTTACGTGTACGCAATTTTCAGCCCCGGCATGGCCAGATGTTTAAGACACTCAACTCGTAATCCGAGGGTCACGGGTTCGAATCCCCTTCACATCAAACATGCTTGTCCTTTTAGCCGTGGAGGCGTTATAACGTTACGATCAATCCCACTATTCGTTGGTAAAAGAGTAGCCCAAAAGTTGGCGGTGGGTGGTGATGACTAGCTGCTTTCCCTCTAGTCTTACACTGCTAAATTAGGGAAGCTAGTGCAGGTTGCCCTCGTGTAGCTTTGTGCGAAATTACAGTCTACGAATTTACAATACTACAGTCAGCGGTTCGAGTCCATTCAGTGGACTCACAGATGGCCTCGTGAGGCTTTGCTATAAGACAACACATATAGACTAAATACGACGTCCTGCTTCAAGGTGAAATGTAGTTGACGAAATACAGTCTCTAAGATTGTTGTAATTCTTACTTCAGTTAAAAACGTCTACGTTTTCAACTTAATTTAACCTATATCTATCAGAAGTTTCACACGAACAAAATATTTTTACTTTCTTTGCCAAATTCGTAAAGCATTTTTTATGTACACTAGTAGCTTTACTCGTGAAACGCTAGAGCACTTGAATCTATTTCCAGGAACGAAAACATGTATCAGCGTATAATATAACTTATAAAACAACTTACAGCAACAACACATTTTATCTAGTTTTAAATAATACATCAATAATTGTTCTCTCAAATTTTTCTGTATTCTTTATTTCAATTGATACTGACCTCTACCGGCACAGCGCGATGCCTGAGGCTTTACAACGCAAGAAACCGAGTTTCGATACCAGTGGTAGGCAGAGCACGTATAACCCATTGTGTAGTTGTGTGGTTGTCTACAAACATACTTGTTTTTGTTTGTGCTTTACCGTCTTGACTCTTGTTATGTTGTTTGTAACAAACCATTAAACAAAATTCCGAGTTCCGATATCACGTGACTCCTGTTGACGAGGATATATATCGGCAGACTTACAACGCTAGAAACCGGGTTTGGATACTCATTGTGGGCAGAGCTTAGATAGCCCATTGTGCAGTTTTGTCCTTAAGTACTGTTTATGCTGATATATTAAGAAAAAAAATTCTCTCGTGCGGTTTGTCTCCATTTTTTGGATTATTCTAATTTCTCTATTCCATTTTTACCGCACCAGACTTATGTATTTCTCAGCCTCCATTAATTTTATAAATTAGTATTAATTAAAAGCATTTTTAATTATTAAATAATTTAATATTTATTATAATTTCTTCTCTCTAAGTTACTTTTTAGTTTAAAATTCTCTTTTTTAAAGTGTTTTCTGAATCACGTGCAGCTTTTTCGCGCACTCTTTATTTGTCACAGTTCCATCGTAGTCGAAATGGCTCCGAAAAATCACACCACTTGCCCGATGTGTGACGTATTAACCGGTACTTGCAATAGGATGGCCTATAACAATACTTACGGACGTAGTTTGGTGTATATTATAAACGAAACATACAAGTGTCAAAAGTCGGTAGGTGTGTGTATTTTCTTATAGTAAAGCCACATTGGGCTATCTGCTGAACCCACCGAGGGGAATCGAACACCTGAATTTAGCGTTGTAAATCCGTAGACTCACCGCTGTACTAGCGGGGGGCGAGGGATAAGCTAAGTCGTAGAGACAATTACAATAAAGCTAAGTCGTAAGGACAATTACAAGCAAGATAGATATAAAAACATTTTGGTGCAAATAAATATAAGGATTTATTATTGAAGTACAAAATAAAAGTTACAATATTATTAAACACAAATTAAAACGTTTCACTGGTGGGCGACATTAGTAAAGAGCAAAACACTTTAAAGTGTTTTAACGGCAAACAATATCCGTTATGTAAAAATTCTCTTAACGACCCGTTGTTAATTTGAAAGATGCTTTAACTACAAAAACTTAGTGTCATGACGAGTTCCTTGTAGAAGATATAGGTAAATATGTTAAAGTGATGACTTCTTACATGCACACGCGAAAAGTGAAATAAACACAAATTTTTGTTGGCTTATTAACTCGATAGATCGAACACTTCTGTCAACTCTATGGTTAATAATTTAACATGAACACCTCTGTCAACTCTGTGGTTAATAATTTAACATGAATACCTCTATCAACTCTGTGGTTAACAAGTTAACATAAACACTTCTATCAATTCTGTGGTTAATAATTTAACATGAACACTTCTGTCAACTCTGTGGTTTATAATTTAGCATGAACACTTTTATCAACTACGTGGTTAATAATTTAACATAAACACTTCTGTCAACTCTGTGGTTTATAATTTAGCATGAACACTTTTATCAACTACGTGGTTAATAATTTAACATAAACACTTCTGTCAACTCTGTGGTTTATAATTTAGCATGAACACTTTTATCAACTACGTGGTTAATAATTTAACATAAACACTTCTGTCAACTCTGTGGTTTATAATTTAGCATGAACACTTTTATCAACTACGTGGTTAATAATTTAAAATGATAAGTGAGCACACCAAATTCTTTCTTTCTAAAGCAGAGTTTAAAAAGTCCGAATTTTTGCTTTACGAAACTATGTCTCCAACATCGGGTTTTTTAATATATGAAACCATGTATCACAAATCTATGTTCTTCCCGTATTAAACTAAGTGTCATTTTTAAAGTGCGAAAGTTTGTTTGAAACCGTCAAAACAACTACGATAGAGTACAAAGAGGAAGAAAAACCCAAATCAAAACCCCACCTTCAGCAAATACAAATGAGAAACAGTAACTGATTGGTTTTCTCACGGATTTAGCACCCAGTCGCGTTTCCACTAGTATATAAAGTAAAAACAAACCATACTTAATTTCGGTTTATTATAACTGGCACTAGTGGAGATTGAAGCTCACCCAGTGGTGGATTTTTGAAACCGAATATTTACACTGAAGATCTCAAGGACTTAGCTGGAAGTAGAGTAAAGTCGAACTACAATTCTTTGTCACGTAACTTAAATGTAAACATCGGCGCTGTAGCAATAGTTATAGTTTGATTGCAAGCAATGAGAACAGGTATATGTTTGTATGAAATTATACACAAACGGGCTGTCTGTGCTCTGCTCAACAAAGGTATCGAAACACGGTTTTCAGCGTTGTGAGTCCAGAGACATACCAATGTGTTACTGGGGCAAAAGAACAAGGAAGTACTAACATTTCACATTAACTGTTTGTGTTTAAGTTGTCTTTATTTTGTGTTCTTTATGTTTTCTCACATAAAACTTTGAAAGGGGCTGATTTATGAATTTCGGTTTATGTTATTTGTAGGAGGAAGCTGCTTAATGAAGTTATTACTTGTGCTACTATTAACATATTTTTTGCTTCACTTATTTTTCACATAGTTTTTTTTTCACTCTACTCATTGTTTTGCTTACAGTTTCTGACTGTCCAACCTAATCTGCATGAAATGGTACAAAATTAATGGAACCCACCTACTTTCTTAAAAATGGTGGGCTGCATTTGGTATTACGTCTGTCGGTTGCCCTTGGAATATTCTAAAAAGTGTTCAGTTTCTACCTTCGCTGCTAATTGGCTGTAAAGAATGTCAATAATCTGAAAAGTGACCGGTTTCACTTTCTATCTTCATTGTTAATTGCCCTTATAAAAAGTTAGTATTATAGAAAATGTTCGATTTCAGTTTTTATCCTCACTGTTAACTGCCCTTGAAAAGTTAACAATCTGTAAAGCGTCCACTTTCGGTTTTTATTCTCAATGCTGATTATTTTTGGAAAAAATGTTAACAATCGGGAAAGTGTTCGGTTTTGGTTTCTATCGGCACTCTTTATTGTACTTTGAAAGAGTTAAATATCAGTAAAAATGCTCGGGTTTATATTTACTCTCACCGTTTATAACTCTTGGAAAGAAATAACAATTTTGAAAATGGTTTGTTTCAGCTTTGACTCCACTGTTGATTACGTAGGAGGGCAGTTATGTTTTCTACTGAAGAGCAAAATATTCAGAAGTTTCATATTATAGTGAGTAATATAAAAAGCTGTTTTGTTTAAGATGTTTCTAAACAAATGTATCAAGTTGCTTTGATAGATTTCTGGGAAGCAAACATGTCAGTGTAATAAATTAACATAGACACATAGAACTTACTTGAACATCATGGTATGAACTTGTTTGATGTCAAAGTGACGTATAAAACTTATGCACGTGATTGCGTGAGTCCCATGAAAGTTTAAGTTTCGTTATTTCTTATCCTGCACTCTTTACTTAATCAGTTTAAACTATCAATAACAGTACAAACACGCAACAAATTCGTCGTAAATGAATCTTTAAGATAAGAGTTTGTTTGTTTTTGTATTTCGCGCAAAGCTACTCGAGGGCTATCTGCGCTAGCTGTTCCTAATTTTGGGGTGTAAAACTAGAGGGAAGGCAGCTAGTCATCACCACCCACTCTTGGGGTATTCTTTTACCAACGAATAGTGGGATTGACCGTTACTTTTTAACGCCCCCACGTCTGAAAAGGCGATCATGTTTGGTGCGACGGGGATGCAAACCCGTGACCCAAAGATTTCGAGTCGCACGCTTTAAACCACCTGGCCAAGCCGAGCCCAAGGAGAAGAGAGGGTGCGTATTATAATAGTAAGTATACAGATATGACATCAACGGATGTTTGTTTATACGTGCTATTACTTGTCTTCTCGAAACACGCGGTTTTACTACAAAGTACTATATCAACCACGAAATGCCAAAACGTTATCGAAAACACGTGTTCAGTAAGGTCGTAACAAAACAACATTAAAATTTCATTTGCAGAAACCGTCATAATGGATCATTATAACAACGTTTAAAACTTACACTGTGATGACTTGTTTAAGGTTAGAAGCCTCAGTTCTTTCAATACCTGTCGGCCCGGCATGGCCAGGTGCAGTGGATGCCGTTAAGCCGCGGTATTTGGGGGGTCAACCTGCTTAACCGCGGCTTAAGTGATCCGCGGCTTAAACCTTTCTGACTGAAAAGCAGAAGTCGCCAACAGCTCCGCGAGGAGCCTCATCCGGGCCATTGCGTGATCATTATAATATTAATCTATAGACTATTCAGATACAATTGACAAGTACCGTTTTAACACAAACGACCAATGCATTGCGATGTTTCGCTTTTCCCCTTTTTAATAAATAAAATATACAACACAATTTTGATTAAGATTTATTAATAATATAAAGGTTACAATAAAAATAAACCTTTTTATTGCAAAATTTCGTCTTCCCGTGTTACATGCGGGCCGCCATTTTAAATCTCGTGGTAGCGCAGTTATTGCGCAGTTGCATAAATTATTAGATTTTTAATATCGAATTTATTAACTGCCAGTTAAACAATAAGAAAAAACAAATAAAATACATTTCAAACCATTTTATTTCACATTTTTTAAAAACATAACAAATATAAACAAAAAAAGTTATTTTCATGCTGAGTTATTACATTTGAAATTCTTACGAATATATACGAAACCATATTAAATTTTTATCCACTTTTTACATTATTATCACAAAAATTTTATTCAATTTATTAATTTTTAAAATTACAAATACAGATAATATAGTTCAAACACAGTTTATTTCTTGGTAACGTATGACGTTATTGTTGCTTGCTCATTGTTGCCCTCTTCTTGGCGTCTCTAATCATGGACTTTAGTTGTAGTGTTTCTGGCTTCACAAAATGTATTGAACATTGCCTTGTCTAACTCAGGATCTTGTACTGTTCTAGCTCTCTTGCGTTTCAAACCACCCTCATCAAGTTCATCAAGAAATGCTCTTAATTTATTCTCATCTTTAATCCACCCACGCAATGTAGACTCAGGTATGCCTAACACTCCACTAACTTTAGCGCGAGTTTCGCCGTTTCGTATTCTTTCTATGACATTCAGCTTTTGCTGAACGTCATACGATGCATGTTTACGTTTGGTACTCATGGGGTAGGAATTTGTCAATATGATATGCTCACTATTAATTCAGAAACTGAAGTGATTTCTATTGGATTTGTGGCCAATATTTATACAATTCCATAAAAATATCGGATTATCGAATTAAAAATAATACTTTAATTATTGATCACTTTTTTCACGGATTTACCGCGGATTAACTTTAATGTATGGAGAGGTGTGATTCTGTAACAATGGCGGCCTCCATAAAGCTGACATAGAGAGCGGATGAGGTAGATTAACGGTCGATTTCTATTATAATATATTTTATTTATTTCCCAAATTAAAGAAAATCCTTTTTAAATATCCCCTTGAAGTTATAAAGCCAGGATTAAATTCTTAAGCCGCGTTTTTACACCTTCTTAAATTAGCGGTGAGCGGCGATAATCCTCGCTCACAAGACTTGCTACAGCGGGTTAAGCGATTTCGCGGTTTACTGGTCCGCGGCTTAATGGCGCTCCACTGTAGTTGGGGTGCTCTTTTCGTAATCTGAAGGTCTTGAGTTCGAATCCTCGTCACACCACACACGCTTGCCTTTCAGTTGTGAGAGCATTATAAAGTGACGGTCAGTCCGACTATTCGTTGGCAAAAAAGTAGCCCAAGAGTTGGCGGTGGATGATGGTTACTATCTGCCTTCGCTCTAGTCTTACACTACTGATTTTGGGACAGCTTTGCACGAAATTCAGAAGTAACCAACAAACCATTACGTATCAGCAGACTGTAGTGAAACATAAATAAAAAGGTCTATATAAGTGATTGTCATGTAGCTTGTAACAAGTTAATCTCTGGTGCTGATAACTGACCTCATAGCAATGTTTTGAAAAGTTACTCACTTAACATTTTCTTAACGCTTTAAGTAACAAGCAACACAATACTGTATTTCACAATTTTAAAGTCTTATCTCTTACGAATATAGGTCCGACATGGCCAAGCGTGTTAAGGCGTGCGACTCGTAATCTGAGGGTCGCGGATTCGCATCCCCGTAGCAAAAACGACTCTAAATAAAATATTTTCTAAAATATTTTTTTTCTACGTAAAATGTTTTCTCAACCCAAAAGAGCCGTTTTTGCATATATAATTACCACAAAGTAACACGAATGACTGCAAGTTATTTCTTATTTACTAAATACCTATTAATACTGCTAAAGTCTCAAAGTTAACACAAACCTACCACAAATAGTTCTGCATTTTACTCCTAGAAAGCAGTGTATGTTAAATAAGACATAAATAAGGCTTTATACACGTATTTAGAGATAACGTAGCTCATTACGGTTCAGCAACAGAAACGTTCTCTAACATACCTTTATGTAAATAAAGATAACTAAATGTACCACTATTCATTGACTTACAAAGCACGTGACTTAAATAAGGACAGAGAACCTGATAACATGCATTGTTGTACTTACAGAAAAAGGCCCGGCATCGCGAAACCGCAGCGAAGGGGAACGGAGTTGGAGTGGTTAAGACACTCGACTAGTAATCCGAGAGTCGCGGGTTCGAATCCCGGTCTCACCAAACATGTTCGCCCTTTCAGGCGTGGGGGCGTTATAATGTGTCGGTCAATCCAACTATTCGTGTTGGTAAAAGAGTAACCCAAGAGTTGGTGGTGGGTGGCGATGACTAGCTGCCTTTCCTCTAGTCTTACACTTTTAAATTAGGGAGGACAAGGAAAAGACTGCTGTCATAACGACTTTGGACAACCATATCTCTTAAGAAAGACATTAATACTAGTGGACATTAATAGGCAGTGCGTGATAATTTTGATCAGATAATGTAACTTTGTAGTAGTAAGTGATATTGATGAATGTTAGTTATGTGTAGTTTAAGTCTTAAAGTGCAAGAAATATCCCTTCACTGCAGAACGTAGATATTAGATTCATTCGTGTCGTGACACTTATCCAACTAAAGAAATGGAACTTTGGTGACTTGGAAGTTTATTGACTTTGATGGGCAACAACAACAGGAAATAGGTTTCAAAAAGGGATCTTCTGTTGAATAAAAGATATAAATAGGTGACAAAGGTAGAACTTTTGGGAAATAAAAGATGAAAAACAGAACAAAATAACAAATACGAAAATATAACAAATAGTCGATTGTTGGTGTCCAAACGATGCATGAAGTGGGGCCCTTTTCTTTTTTTTATATATTTAGAGGATGACCAAAGCTGTTTCAGAGATATAGTGTCCATAAAACAATGATATAAAATGGAATGTACAGACAACAAAAGTGGACAACATTTGTTGATTTGAACTTTTTGTTGATTAAAAATTTGTATTTTATTAAACCATTAGTGATATAACAAAAATAGATTAATACAGAAACGATTTAAATTTATAATTGAATAGATATATTTACTTTCATGATCCCACACTACCTCTTCACTTTATGTTTATTATACCAACACTCACTACACTAAAAACACCTCACCCTCACCCATCTTATGGCCCTCTTTCATTCCCGTAACTGAAAATCGTAGTTGGCAGAAAGTAAAAAAATTCGAGAAATCAAGAGAAACCAAAGCGTGGCGTGACACACACTGACTTTTATACAGGTGAGATATAAAGTACTAGTTATCTGTGCTTCGTAGCTTTAAGAGCTTTTACCAAAAAAGGCAGGACAAAGAGTCATCACAAATGAAACCAGACACTTACATGAATATCCACGACACGAACATCCAATGACTCTGGTTGTTATTTAAACTATTTTATTCTGTTGGTATCCACACCATCTAACCGAAAAAGAAAGTTTGTGACAGTGAATGACCTCAGAGAAAACAGACATAGCCTTTCATTATATGGTGCTTTTTCATCTGTTCCATCTCAATCAATCCAAGGGTGAAACCTTTCACACTTCTAATCTCAAGAGATCTTCCGAAATTTAGCTTCATATCTACAATACCATGACACTTTTCATTTTGGAACCACAGATTTAAACTGACAAACGAGAACAAGATACAGAGAATCGTCCGGCTGGTTACACTCTTGATGGTCAATTCCTGACCGCGGGAGAAACCTATTGACTTGTTGTAGGATGAACAGCTTGTGTTTATTAAACAAAGAGTTGGTGTATGTATGGACATCGTATTAATATTATATGGATGTCATTGGATTCGCAACTGGATGTTGGTGAAACTGTCACTACGTGTGGTTACTGCATTAAATTCAATATAGATGTTGTTGATTGTTTGTTTGGTTTGTTTTGAATTTCGCGCAAAGCGACTATCTGCGCTAGCTGTGACTAATTTAGTAGTGTAAGACTAGAGGGAAGGCAGCTAGTCATCACCACCCACCGTAAACTCTTGGGCTACTCTTTTGCTAACGAATAGTGGGATTCACCGTCACATTATAACGCCCCCACGGCTGAAAGGGCGAACATGTTTGGTGTGGCGTTGATTTACCTATAATAAGAAATATCTTTACTCACAGTGTTTTAGATAAAAATTGCTCTGAAGTACTATTAATTTCAGAGAAATAAGTCACAGTTAAACAAACGATTACCCTGGAATATTTAATTATTAATATTTCTATTTAATTAGTTTAAAAGCATATTTTATGTATGCTTTAAATAGTTTGTTTATTTTATAGTAAATCAACATTAGGTTCTCTGCTGTGTCCAACGCGGGAAACAAAACTTTGAATGGTGGTATTGTAAATCAGTAAACTTACCGATGTCCCACAGGAGAACCATTTAAATAGTATAGTTTTACTTCTTTTAATGTATTTTGAATTTCACTATGCACAGCAATATAATATTATGACAATTATGTTCATATATTCTCGCGTGAAGTCTTCTTTATTACGCAGAATCGAACTATATCATTTTAAAATATTTTGACGAGCCTAAATTAGTTAACAAGTGTCTTCGTTTGCTGTCATGAAGCCGTAATGGCCATATCTCCAGCTAGAGAAGCTACAACGTTGCTTGGCTGAAGATAAAAGTAAAATAGCTAAGTTTGTTTGTTTGAAGTTAAGCACAGAGCTACACAATGCTGTATCTATGTTCTGCCCACCACGGGTATCAAAACTCGGTTTCTAGCATTCTAATCACGCAGACATACCACTGTACCACTAGGGACCTAATAATTGTTGAATGTGCCTACTCTGAGAAATTTACGTCAGACAGTGAGTCACCATGGAACGCGAAACAAAAGCCGGTGAATTAGTTTTTACAAATCTTTAGATACTATATCAGGTAGCTGAAGCTGTCATGACGAAAAATCTTCGTGGGTTTGGTTTGTTTTGAATTTCGTGCAAAGCTATACGAGAGCTCTCTGCGCTAGCCGTCCATAATTTAGCAATGTAAGACTAGAGGGAAGGCAGCTAAACATTCCCACCCACCGCCAACTCTTGGGCTTTTCTTATAACAACGAATAATGGGATTGACCGTCACATTATAATGTTCCAACAGCTGAAAGGGCAAATATGTTTTGTGTGATGGGGACTTGAACCAGCAACCTTCATATTACAAGTCGAGTGCCCTAACCACTCCAAGGCAGTTCCCTTCGCTGTGGTTTTGTGAGATAGTAGATAGGGACAGTGGGAATCTCGTTAATCTATTTACATATTTTGGAGACGATGCGTCGGTCTCAAGTCGCGAGGAATAGTCCTTGGAGCTTGAGGTGCTATATAATAAAACAAAATCATTGTGTTGCTTTTACACTGAGCTTGTTCCCCAATGAGAAAAGAAAGAAAGTAATGAACGCAAGGAAACCCCGGATGTCGCTGTACCAGAGCTAAACCAACAACAACTGTGAAGCTCTGAATAAGTTGTCTACAGGATGGAAAGCTCACAAACTACTTGTGTATATATGAGGGACGATAAGTCTGTGGACAAGGTAATGATGTAATTACTAGATAGTAGAAGCGCCATCTTGTGGCCTAGAATAGACAAACTGCAAAGAAAAAGCCATAAGACAACCACAAACGTTTGAAAGCCAAGAAACATACAAAAATTAAAGCCTTGACACTCTTTGATGGACACTTGCAGATTCCCAGAGGACCTCACCCTACAGAAAGTCAAGAAAAATTTGAAAATTAAAACACTAACACTCTCTGGTGGTCATTTACATATTTCCAGAGAATCTCACTTTACACAAACCCAAGAAAAGTGTGAAAATTAAAACACTAGCGCTCTCTGGTGGTCATTTACATATTTTCAGAGAATCTCATCTCACACAAACCCAAGAAAAGTGTGAAAATTAAAACACTAACGCTCTCTGGTGGTCATTTACATATTTCCAGAGAATCTCACTATACACAAACCCAAGAAAAGTGTGAAAATTAAAACACTAACACTTTCTGGTGGTCATTTACATATTCCTAGATCTCCTTAAACATAGACAAAAGTGGTCAAAAGAGAAGAGTTAAAACAAAGCTTACGCTAAAAAGGGAAAGTGGTGTCTTATAAACCTTACTGCTAATGTACACAAATATCTCGGTCATTTGAGTCCCTTGCTAATATTTCTTGTTATCCAAGACGTTTGCTATGTTTGTTTTCACTACCTGTGATAGAAATAGATCGTTAAACTTGTTTTTTGTTCTCTCTTTAAGGATTTTTTTTTACAGTTAAGTATATTTGCTCAAATTATGTGTTATTTATTTACTTTGTGGTGATTAGTAGAACCCTAGAAACACGTTAGATAAAAGACCTCATTTGGACATAACTTTTCCATACCTGCGCCTGTTGTATACTGGAAAGGTATACTGCTAAGAAAAACATAAATAACCCATCATGTAACGTTGTACTTTGCAATAAACAAATCAAAAGCCTTTCACAGTACTTTAACAGTCCGTTTAAATAATTTCTTTTATTGTTTGTTTGTTTTTAGAGCAAAGCTACCTTGAACTATCTGCTGCTCTACCAGGAGAATTTGGTTTGTTTGTTTTTAGAATTTCGCACAAAGCTACTCGAGGGCTCTCTGTGCTGGCCGTCACTAATTTTGCAGTGTAAGACTAGAGGGAAGGCAGTCTAGTCATCACCACCCACCGCCAACTCTTGGGCTACTCTTTTACCAACGAATAGTGGGATTGACCGTAACATTATAACGCCCCCACGGCTGAAAGGGCGAGCATGTTTGGCGCTACGGGGATGCGAACCCGCGATCCTCGGATTACGAGTCACACTCCTTAATGCGCTTGGTCATGCTGGGCCGGAGAATTTGATCCCGGACTTTTAGGTTGTAAGTCAAACTTACGTTTGTCTTACCAGATAAATAATTATTTCAGGAAATACATGATTCAATGTAAACATAAGGTGAACTTTTCATCATCTTTTGGCCGTTCGATCTTTCGTAAACGTTTATCCACGTTTAAACAAAATACAAAGCGTCTAAACCATAATCGTTTCGTTCTTCAAAATAATCGAACGGCCTACTTTTGTTTAAACCGAAAAGTGTTCGAAATATGAACTTTTCAGCCAACAGGTGTCGGGTAAAAGACCAACATTTAAACATCATTGAAATTTCGAAACATTTTTTGCTTCATTCTACAGGACAAAAAACAACAACATGTAATAGGTGACAGAAAGATATCGTCTGCTGGATGAAAGATGTTAACAGATGACAAGTGGTTAACTTGTGAGTGTCAACAGATAGAAGTGTGAATATGTGTATCTCTACAATGATATTTCTTGTTCTAGTGACTTGATTTCAGAAAGTGCACAACAAAGGCCAAGAAACAAGACTATACATAAAAAATTCTGTGACCGACGTACCTGTAAACTGTTCAGCCTAATATTTTAATTGATATTTGTGAATCTAATAAAACACTTGAAGCACTAATACTGGTATATCATATTGTAGTTACTTCTAGTTTAGTTATCTCTTCATTACCTTCGTACGAATGAAAGTGACAACTTCTGTAATTTCAATATCTCTACTTGATTAAATACACCAGAAATTACAAAAGATTTATAATTCATATTTTTAAAAATATTTAATTAACTAACAAAATAAGTAATTCTCGTGTTTTTTACTTCTACAATAATTAGATATATATAATTTTGGTAGTAATAGAAGATGGTTATATGTTACAGTTAGGATCTAAATAAATGGTTATATTATGTTTCCATTAAGGCAGGGGTTTCCAAACTTTCTGTGCCTGCGGAGCTTCACATCAGAAAGGAAAAACAGAAACAATCGGTCACTAGCACCAGATAAAGTTTACTTCGTGCTTTTATAATATAAATTTATTAAAAATATAAATATTTAAAGAAAAATTTTTAGCCTGACAATGACCGAAAAAGGTCGAAACGCTGTTCGCTCCTCTAATAGTGCTTTCTCTATCCATACCAGCCGTTTTTAAATATATAAAAATTTTTACTTCTACTCACTTGTTAAAAAATTTCTGCTTACAAAATTTATATCAGTAAAAGTACAATGTATTTATTTATTAGTGACTCTGATGGACTTGCTTTTGTTCACTAAGTAGTTCAATATTTGGAGTTATGGTTGTTACCTGTAAACTCAAGTCATCTTCAATATTTAGCCTGTTTCTAAATTTGGTCTCTGTAGCTGTATACAGTGAAAATGTTTGCTCACAAAGATATGTTAGTGGAAAACACATCAAAATTTTCAAAGCTCTGTTACTTATTTCAGGGTATTCCATGGTCATTTGAATCCAAAATTGTGTAATTTCTTCCTGCTGAAATTTTGTTTTTAGGGTGTAATTAGTTGAAGTTTCTATAAGCTGTTCTATCTTTTTCAAAGACGTTTGATGTTTGCAGAGTCAACAAAGGGATTTTGAATCCACAGTAATTTTTCGAAATGAGGAGTGAAGTACTCCCCAGTAGTTGTACACAAATCAGATATGTGCTGCAAGACTGAACCTTTTGCATCTTCACGTAAGAAAATTTCATTTATAAGTAAAAAAACAACACTGAGATTTTCGAAGCAGTCAAGTTCTTCCATAAGTATACATTCACCACAAAGTTTTAACTTACGTTGAAGCGCTTCCATTTTACTCTGAGCTTTGAATTACGTTACCCTGGTACCCTGCATTGTAGCATTCACTTCACGTAGATAAGTAGATACGTCCGAAAGGTAAACCACTTTCTGTATCCGGCATTTGTCTCTTAATTTGCATGTGAGTTCAAAATAACATTTAGATAAAAGGAAACCTTTCTCCTCACGCAGTTCGTAAAACCGAGCAAGCACTTTTCCCCGATAAAGTAGCAAATTTTTATTCAAACTTTCCATATCCTCACAGAGTAAACTGAAGATCCTCACATTGAATGGTCTTGATTTTATAAAATTAACTATTTTTATGACATCACCCAGTACCTCTTTTAAGTCTTCTGAAATTCGTTTCATTGCAAGTGCATGACGATAAAGACAGCAGTGGTTACTCTCGATGTCCGGGTTTGTTTGTTTTTATACGTGCCACTACTCCTGATAATGTTTTCCAATCATAGCTGCAGCCCCATCAGTGCAAATACTTGAGCAAAACTACCATTGGATTTCATGTTCTTCCTTAAATAAATCGATCAGTTTAAATATTTCTTCGTCGGTTGTTTGAGTAAGAAAAAGTTTGCAAATTAGCAAATCTTTTTCAAACCTAGCTTCGTGAATAAAGCAAACAAAGACAAGCAACATCACATAACAATCGACATCTGTTGATTCATCCATTTGAAGCGAAAAAGCTGGACTCGCTTTTACTCCCCTTATTAACTCCGTTAAGCAAGTTGCTGACATATCCTTAATTCTTCGAGAAACCTAGTCGTTAGAAATGGGCACAGAGTTAATGTTTTTAAGAAATTTCTCATCAATCGTACACTCTACCCAATTTTCTGCAATTGTATGAGCTTCACCTGCTTTTGCAATGCGGTAACTAACACGATATGAAGCAATAAGAGCACCTTTGTTGTCCTGACGGACAAACGAAAGAAATCTAGCTTTTATTGCATTTAATTGCAAACACTTTCTTTTGAAATACTCGGAAGATGGATTTTTTAATCAGGAGTGTTTGGTTTCTAGATGCCGTTTTAACTTTGCTGGATGCAAACTACCGTTACTCAACATTGTTCCACATTCAACACACAACCCACTAAATTCATTTTCATTACCTGTCCATGTAAAACCATATTTAATAAGACTTTCATCAAACTTTCATTTCTTTCTTGTTTCGGTACTTCTTGCATCATTCTACATTGAAGTGCTTGCACACGACGATAACGCTGATGAATTAGTATTAGGCCTAGGAAGATTTTACTCGTATCAGATTTATTACTGATATTCAGCCACGTATCCATTATAAGGATAACAATTAATTATTAATTTGTCTAAAAACATATTCGTATATCTTTTGCACTTCAAATATTCTACTGCTCTGTCTTCATATTTTGATGATAAAAACTTTTTACATTAAAATTAATTAATATTTGTTTAAACTCGAAATACGTTTCAGGGTCATGTTGAATCTGTTTTCAGTCTCCCGACAAAATGGGTAATTTCAATAAACCCCAAAATCTACTCTGTAGGGTCTTTAACAAATAAGTCACTAATAAAACAACAGACACATATACCATTTTACTTGACAATTTATATTTCGCGTCTCGTTGCTGAAAAAAACAACAAACCTATCCGTATTTTGACTATAACAGTGACTAGGTCAGTGTAACACAGTGTTGATAGTAGATGTTGTTCATAGTTTTCTTCCACCTGCTTTTGCAGATGCCTCTACCGTAAGTATATATGCGAGACACGTACAAAAGAAAACACTATTCTAAATTTTTATATATCACACCATCCCTTAAGTAATGCCCGTTTTTAGTTTCAGAAAAAGAAAAAGGATTTCAAATGCTTTTAATGTTATCCAATCAATAATGTATGTTCCGTTAATTGTAATTACTTCCTGCTAACGATTCATAAGCTTCTGAATGCCACTTGTATAAAATTCTTGAGGTTTGGAGAAAAGAATGTAGAGAGGGTAGTTTTGACATCTTCATGTGTTCTACTTCATGGGTTGTACTTTAACCAGTTTACCCGCACTGAGCCATTGTCTGCGGCGCTTAACCTTTTTATAATATATCCATTTTTCATCTCCAGTCACTAACCTGCCCCCAAAAAAGATGATCTCGTTCACGAGAGTGCAGAAAGTGTAAATGTCCACTCTTGTTCAAATGTTGGCTTCTGTTAAATCATGGGGACCCATTTTCCAAGTTTTGACACCTTTCCAGGCTGTTGAAGATGAATGTGAATTGTTGAACGGGTTGAATTAATCTTCTGTGCTAGTTCTTCAAGTGTTACAACTCAATTCTCATGAAATGCAGCCAGCAGAAAGTCATAATTACACTCAACAGGACGACCTAAAATTGGCGCATCACTTAAGCTGTAGTCACCTGCTATGAACTTCTGTAACCACCATCGATATTTTCTTTCATTGAGAGACTTCGCACCATAAACACCTTGAATGTTTCATGTAGTTTCTGCTGCACTCTTGCATTTTTTAAATTCATAAAGCATTATATGCCTAATGTGCTTCTCAGACACATCCATCTTCATAAGGGCTTATTTGATTAATCATCTGATAAAGTAGAGTTGGGTTGGTTTCTTTTATTTGTCTCAACATTTTTATATACGCCCTACAGATAGTGCATCATCATTTTTGTCTTTATAGAAGGCTTTAATGATGATGTACTTTCTGTATTAACGTATGGAATGACCTGATATAATGTGTTTTGTCTTAAGTGAGTCACCACAAGTTACGATTTAAATTAAAGATTTCCTTATAATTAAAGTAAATATATTTTTCTTCGTCGGTCTGGAAAAATTCTGACTTGCCTATCTGTGAATTTAAAGTATCATTTCAGGTAGTATATCAAACGGTGAATTATTCATGAAACCATCAATAAACGTCAAGACATTATTCAGAACCACACACGCTAAATTATTTTGATAAATAGGCATTACGCATATTACCTCCTATAGAGATTTTAAGTACAAATTTTATTATTATTATATTTCTGATGTATTGAATTTCACTTAGGAAGGTTGGTTCAGCTGACAGAAAACGGTGGTAGTTGAACGAAACCTAAACACTATTATCTTCCTATTGGCTGATAAAACATATTTATTTATAACGTTCAAGATTCGTTAAACCAATACCGATTTACTTGTAAGCTAGCAGATAGCTAGGCCTGTATAACTGTTAGATATTGAAGATACACCATACACGTAGCAATGTCTGTAAGATCTTTCTGGTTCCTTTTGTGGTCCCTTAAGCTTGTGGGAATCCAGCTAGACGTCAGCGAAGACGACAAGCCAAAAACAGTACGAATCCTTAGTCCGTGGAGAATTTGGAGGGCGTTTATCTATCTGTTTTTGTTCGTGTATCCTACCGAAGAAATCTTCTCTCTTTGTGTATTGGGTTCTAACACAACAAAGGTTCTTATTTCTACTTTTAAAATACTTATAACACTAATATGGATATTTAATATGGTTAAAATTAACAGAACCAGTGAATACATTTCATTCATTTTGAAATTTCTCAGTTCGCTAAATATTTCTGAAGAAAACATAGTACCACGATGTTGGATGAGACATTTATCACTAAATCCGACGAAAAATGTGACGACATTTAGATTTAATGTCATAGTTCTATTCATCTGGTTCTTTGGGTGTTTTTGTTTTACTTTTAAACTGATAACTTTCATAATATATGAAAAACAGGAAGTGACGCATACTTACAAAAACGTTTGTTATTTGTCAGTTAAGAGTACACACACGTATGGTGTTTATGGTGTTTACTGGTACTGGTTCAATAATAGTTTTCTTTGTCTGGTTATGTTGCCATCGTTATGTCTCACCATCGCCTTCTATTCGTTTTGCTGTGTTCTACTTAGTGACCGGTTTAAAGAATTGAACATCAAGGTATCTCATTTGAAGCCACCAGACTTCTCAACTTTAATGATGAAAGAGATTCGTAACTACCATAACCGACTATGTAAGATTTCTGATTCTCTTAACGATATTTTCTCTGTCGTTGTTTTTATGTGGTACATTTTCATTACAGTTTCAGTTTATTGTTACGCTTATATAACTATTACAAATGTCAGAAAATATTCTGAATGTATTTTGGTAGATAGTGGTCCTAACTTTCTCTTTCTTGTCATTTTGGTCTTAATATTTATCCTGTTATCAGAATCGACTTCAAGTGTAGCTCGTGAAGCTCACGCTTTATACCCTATAATCTACAACTTAACAGCGACTCGTTCCTTGTTGATGGATAGAGAATTGTACCAGGAAATACAGCTCTTCATCAGTAGGCTTGGAGGTCCAACCATCGGTCTCAGTGTAGCAGACGCTTTTATCATAACCAGAAGTTTTACTTTCAGTGTTGTTGGAGTAGCAGTGACCTTTATGGTGATTTTACTGCAGATTAACCCTGACATAAAGAACATAATTGGAATTTGAAATTCAAAATGACTGTTTTATTAATGGTGTTCCTCTATACTTTTTCACTAAGCCACAACTAATGTTAACTACAATAATGGGTTACATTATAGAATTGCTTAGATTTCAGTTTTATCAAAGGATAAAATGGGTTTATAAAGAGAAGAAAAATGTGCACCTTAAACTAATTTGTTTATTCTATTATCGTATAATACTAACTGTTTCGTTTGCTACAATAAAATGTTCTTGGACACACTAGATAAAAATCAATGCTATATACATTATCCTTGAAAATTAGCCTTGAAATAACTAATAAAAATAGAGAGTACAGTGATAACCTGTAACGTGTTGAAGTGTTCTTCTAATGTGCATTTAAAACATTTAGAACTTAGCATTTTGTCAGTGTAACTGTATTGTTAATGTCTAAATATTACCAGCTATCAGTAATTACAATTAAGGCTGAATTTGGGAAATCACTACTTTTCATCTGTGACCATAAATGAGACCGACTTAGGAAAACGTTATCTGTCACCAGAAATAGAGACTCAGCCCAGTTTAAAAACAAACAAACTTTTCACAAGTATTACAGAGTGATACTGGTTTTGAAAATATTTTCTTTCGCTGTGATTCTGATCGAGCCAAGTTTGGAATAACTTTACCTTCCATCTGTATTACAGACCTAGATAGGTTTTGATAAACGCACCGTAGTTTAATAAGTAATTCTGACACCAGCTCTGTGGAATGTTATCTGTCAACAATGACACTGAATCAGAACAATGTTATGGAATAGTATCTTCCTCTGGTAATTTGGACTCCAACCAGATTTGTCATCTGTTGTCATCTGTAATCTTGGATCACAAAAAAGTAAACGACTTTGATCAAGCCATCTGTAAAATTAAGGGTGCATGTTGATGTGGAAGTTGTTTTATTTTTAGTTTTTCATTGCTATGTATTTTCCTTCTTGGTAATTTAATTTAATGTTTTCAGGAAAAAGGAAATAGGCAAAAAATTTATATATATATATATATATATATCCCTGTTTGTTATATATTTCCACTATAGCTGAAGATGTGCTGAAAAAAAGTGTAAGATCTTTTACTTGAGATGTATAATTGTAAACATGTGAACATTTTATGCAACTTGTATGATTTTGCTGCTCTTGTATATTTGAACAGATCATGATAAATAAATTTACATATTTATTGTTCCTTTTCAAAAAATTTCTCCTAAGAAATCAGGTAAACAGGCTAGTAGCACTAATAATCGGGTTTTGTTGTCTCTCGTAAGTGAAGCAGAGATAACCGACTGTGAATCTTAGCATGGAGCAAAACTCTAGTAAAATACCATACGTTACACACTCTATCCTTTTGTTATTAATATATCGAATACGCTTCTTACTGTTTCAATTAATATATGCAGTCTAATTAGCTATTATCAGATACTGGAGTAATTTGTTTAAAAAAAAAGGTTAAAAGATATTACAGGTTGTTATTAGAAACTACTTATCTATACTTAATACGAATATATTATTAATAATGTATATTGTTAAACGTCAGTTGTGAAAACTTATATTGCTACAATGATATTTATTGTTCTTGTGAATTTGTTTGATAAAGTACACAACAAGGGCCAACAAATAAGACAATAGTTCAACAAACTGTGTTAGGAGAAACTATGATCAACCTCGTCTGTGAACTGTTGAGCCTAGTGTTGTGATTAATATTTATGCATGTAATAAAACATTTGAAGCACTGACTACTGGTCTTTGATATTTTCCTTATTTCTAGCTCAATTATCTCTTCATTACCTTCGAACGAATGAAACTGACAACTTCTGCGATTAACAATACCTCTACTTGATTAAATACACCAGAAATAACAATGGTTTATAATTAATCTTTGTTAAAACCTTTTAATTAACTAAGAAAATAAGTAATTCTCGTGTTTTTTACTTCTATAATAATTAGATATATGTAATTTTGGATGTAGTTCATTCGCCGATAATAATATTATAGACATTTTCTTCTTCACTCATTCCATAATAAACTCAGATGTAATAATTAATCAGGTTTCACAAGTCATTAAACCATATCGTAAGAATACTGACATACTCAAGATGTCATCTAAATTGTATTTGCTTCAGTTCCATTCACTAAAAATGTTGTATTTTCTAAACTGGATGAATGGTTTTTTTTCCTGTTTAACATTGATCAGAAATGTTTTCATGAAAAATGGAAGAGTGAACATACAGTTGTGTGGACCTTAACATCTTAACTTTAACAACTGTTACAGATTCAGGTGTTACTGAACGTCTTCGTTTTGCTTATCCACCACTTTTCTATCGTTTATTCTAACTTACGTACAGTACATTTTCCTTGGAAATATATTACAGCTTGCTTTATGACTCATAAGCTGGGAAGATCAAAATACATTATAAAAATAGTAATAGAAGATGGTTATATGTTACAGTTAGGATCTAAATAAATGGTTACATCATGTCTCCATTAGGGTATAATATAACTGGGAATATAGTCAAGATTATGGTGGTTAAGATGGTTAATGGTTAACTTAAGGTAGGTCTGTTAAAAAACAAGAGGTGATAATATATTAGTATGTGAATAATTTATACAAGTTTTAATTTTTTTTGTTAGAATCTTTTGTTTATTTGCTGAACTCATCCAGTACGCAGAAGATACAGACATTGTTAGTATCACTCATTGTTATTGTTAAAGAGGGAAGTTGAGAAATAATGAAAACAATGTGAATACGAGAACAATGCATTTTGTTGATTAAGAAAACAAGTGACACTTTACACTGGAGTGTGATGGACATGAAACTGTAGTTGAAGTAATTTAGATGTCTTGAAAGTAAACTCGTTCGACGAACAAACCGCATTGTGGAGGTAATGTTATGGTACATGTGTTAAACTCTTACGGACAGTTGTTAAAGTAATATTCATTAGAGATATATATATGTGTGTGTGTGTGTGAAAGTCCAACTGTGTAAAATGTGTAAATTATTCTGTCACATGAAATCAAATTAGTAAAAATGTTGTTGCATAATAAATGTTTTATGGAAGATGTGAAATATTGATTAAAGATATAGCATGGGTTTTAAGTTTTATATGATACTGCTTTTTTACGGATAATTTATACCTACAGACATGTAGTGTGTTTATTAAATACACAATGGGTTATCTCGTGCTCTGCCCATTACAGCATCAAAACCAGGTTTCTAGCAGCGTGAATCCGCAGACGTACCGCTTTGCCATTGGGGGCCGTGTATTGTGTTCCTGGTAAAATTTATGTTGTGATCATGTTACAATAACTAATATTTCCTGTGAACTGTGAAGAAAACACTTGATAAGTTTTAATTATTGTGGCATCCTTTTTAAGACGAATGAATAATAATAGTATTAATTAACTAACGAATTATTGTTGAGCATCCTTTTTCCAACAAATTAATTATATGTTACTTAATAAATTATTGTTAAATTTCCTTTTTTGACGTTTTAATCATTTAGTGTTAAGCATTGTTTTAGAGATGAGTTGATTAATTAACTATCAAATTAATAACGAATTAATATTCCTCTTGATATATGTATTGTATGAGTCATGGCCGCCTTAGGAACACTCTCTCTACTTTGTGGTAGGATGATTTAATTATTAATTACTTAACTAATGAATTATCATAGAATTAACTAATTAATTAGTGTTAAGTTTTCTTTTAAGGACAACTTAATCATCAATGATTTAGTTAATTTGAGTTAAGCATTCTTTTTTGGAACGATTTATTTAATTACTGATTTACATGATAAGACACGTATGGTGTAGGTCATGGCCTAGAAATACGTTCTCTGCTGGTAACAAACTATAATTTCAGCCCTCACTAACTTGTAGCGCTGTCTGATGGCATTTGGATGAACTATAACTTCATGGACGCCTTTAATGGCGGCCTAGAAAATGAGTTCCAAGCTTGGAACTATAACCTTGTCATTTTTGATATCACCAGCCCCTCTCCAGCTTCTGTCTTTACGTGCCATGGGGGACACGAGGGACATACTACTTTCGTTAACATTTCAACAGATTCAGTTTTGAAACTAACCATTTATATGGTTGGTTCATCGTTAATATATTAATGGAAGTTATGATTTAACTTGCGACGAGAAACGCAGAAACTATTTGTATTAACAGCTATTCGTCTTCTCATTTTTAAATAAAATCTTCGTTTTACCATTTTCCACATAACAACAACATATTTCGGAATTTCAATAGTCAATAAAAAATTAAAATATCAAATTTCAACTTTCATCTGTGAATGCGTTAGAAGAATGTGAGTTAATTACGTTATTCGGTCCATATAACAAGGTAAAGTTATTGTTGCGATAGGCTCTGCTAACACTTTGCATTTTTCCCTAAAAGGAAGTTCATACATGTTTACTTAGAGCGGAAAACACAAGGATACTTACTATTCCGTTTATCAACCATCTCAGTATATACTTTATGGAATCCCAACGTCTTGAACTACCTTATTTTTTGGTATGATTGTGTTTATCTGCTCTGTTTTGCCACAATTGTATAACTATATTCTACATTTATTTCCTTCTTAGTGTAACCTGACCAGAAATCGGTTGTGTTCCAATGAATAAGGATGACACGTTAAAATAACTTTGTTTTGCACCTACCCTTTTCCCTTACTCAGAGGACATCACATTTTGTCATTTCCACAGATATGTGTAATATAATTTTATTTATATCTGTATACCTGTTACTCGGTTAAATGAGTTTGTTTAATAATGATTGCAGTCTTTATTAAACTACTCTTTGCTACATATTTAACGTACAACAAAATTAAATATTTTCTAATTAGGATATTTCAACGGTTTCAGTTGTTTTACATATTTACAAAGGTGGTTTTCTTCTCAAACACTAATACATAAACGATTGAATAAGTTACGTTTAAAACTGTTATATCGAAAAAAGCAAACACGCAATCAGACTTTTTAATAGAAATAATATCTTAGGACTTATCTGTTACCGATCAGTAATTAATATTTATATAAATTTAAACGTTATCTTCTTATGCACTGGTTGCTATTTCGTGATGGAACAGCTCGTCTGTTTGGAGTTAAACTTAAAGTTATATAATAGGTCATCTGTGCTCCGCTCGCCAATAGTTTCGAAGGCAGATTCCTGGTGCTTTAAGTCTAGAGACATACCATCGTGTCACTGGAATGTGTGATAAAACAGACATTAGATCCAAACCTAAATTATGTAAAATTATATTAGTGCTTATGTAAAAAGTCATTATTTTACACAATTACAGAAGTATGAGACGTGTTAATTAGTCTCTACATCTCATTAGTGGCCTAAGTTCTTATTTAGTTAGTCTTTTAGTACTAGAAAATGGTGACTTGTGTATTTCTAACTGCTGTCTGAACGTACAGTTCAACGTATGTTTTAGTATTGAACAAATTCAGGTTTTACACATCTGTCAGTCATAGATTTCCATAGATTTAGAAAGATCTAACCATCAAAGCAAAAACAACATAAACAACAGAGACCTTGATTCAGTTTTTCTACGTTAAGCTGTGATTGTCCTCTCTATGAAATATCATTTAATGGACAATTTAGAGACATTTTTTGTGGCTGATTTTACTTAAATGCTCCATCAGAAATGTTTCTCCCGCGTGCGAAGCCTGGCATGGCCTAGCGCGTTAAGGCGTGCACTTCGTAATCTGAGTGTCGCGAGTTCGCGCCCGAGTCGTGCCAAAACATGTTCGCCCTCCCAGCCGTGGGGGCGTTATAATGTGACGGTCAATCCCACTTTTCGTTGGTAAAAGAGAAGCCCAAGAGTTGACGGTGGGTGGTGATGACTAGCTGCCTTTCCTCTAGTCTTACACTGCTAAATTAGGGACGGCTAGCACAGATAGCCCTCGAGTAGCTTTGTGCGAAATTCCAAAAAAACAAACAAAATCTCCCGCGTGCGTGTTCATCTTCAAACACAACAAGTATACTGCTGTTCTTTTTTCGTATTTTCGTACGGTTAACAGTAACTCTGTGACGGATTTATTATCATATATCTATTTTAATGTCGATGTTTGTTTAAGAACTCTTATAACGCCTATAAATATTATCAACACGATGTGCAAGAGACAATACATGTCACTGGTTTGTTATACTTGTATACTATAAACCTCGGAAGATATAACTGTGATAAACACCTATTAATAGGGAACTTCAGATTTTTGTCGAGGAAAGTTTATAAATTTCGAATATTACAAACCATTTAATTTTATTGAATTCGCATCAAACATTAATAATTTTACAAAGACATTATATAACATAAAACATCAAAATCATTAAGACCTGTATGCCATTTTGATAAAAAGACTGGTCAAGCTATGTCTAATTGTTGGTGTTTGGGATTATTTGTATCGATTGTGTTACGTACTGTTATGGTTATTGAATATTTTTAATTGTTCAATAATGTTTATGTCTGTGGACTCTCATAGCAAGAAAATGCGTTGATTTTGTTTGGAGTTTTGCTTATACTTACCTACTTCATATAACAATATGAAGAAATGAAGGATAAATATTGTATTATTCAATGTAGAATTAAACAATGTTACCTCGTTTTGATAAAAGTTATGAAAAAACTACCTTTACATCCATTATTTCATTTTTTGAGTTAATATACATAACTGTTTGACATTAGAATATTCGTTAAATTATAAAGATGCTGTAATGTTTTATTTCTCGAGTCTGCTGTAATGTTAACCTAGCTCATGAAACAATTATAATAATATTTTATACATTGTTATCGACTTCTGTCCACAAAACTGACTACTTTCCCATTCAAATGTCTAAAGAGTCCTAGAAAACTATAAACGTTTTTGATATAAAAGATACAAAAAGGCTGAGTCACCCAATCGAAGGCGCCATTATTTTAATAGACCAGTGATTTTAAGTCCGAATGGATTCAATGCTTTCCCATTTTTTCCCACAGAAACTCGGAGTTTCTCAGCGCGGAGTCTTGAATGTCACACTTTTCAGTGTGAAGATTAATGCCTTCACTGGACAACTTTCTGCTACTATTGCAAACGGGATCTATGTTGATTACTTCCGCATTTCGTGTCAGTTTTCAAACATGAAGTTTATTGAGTGGCCGCTTCAGACCACTTTCAATCGTTTATTAAAGTGAACCACAGTAAAAGGTTTAGCTTTTCTTTCTCAAAAACCGTTTTCATGGGCTTTTCCCACCATTTGGATATTCATCCCGATCCCGAGCTTCGTCTTACTGATATTGTTTCTCTCGTGGTACCTGAGGCAAAGTTCTTGGGACTAATCTTTGACTGTAAGCTGAACTGAACTATAATCTACACATCAAGGAGTTACGTGTCAAGTGTACAAGGGTACTGAATATTCTTTGTGTTCTCTCTTCCACTTCTTGGGAAGTGGATTACTGTTATATATTAAAGATCTTTTGTTCCTTTATTTACTCCAAACTTGACTATGAGTCTCTGGTCTATGGTTCTGCCAGGACCTCGGTCTTGAAGGTATTGGACTCCATCAACCATGTGGGACTTCTGCTCTGGATGGGGACTTTCTGCACCTTTTCAGTCAAGAGTGTGGAATATAACGAACCTTCTCTTCATCTCTGGTATTTGCAACTGTCTGTAGTTTATGTTTCAAACTTTCTGTCTTCCTTCCTTGGCTTTTTTAGATTAATGGTCTGCCATCTTCAATTTGTCCTTTATGTCCAGATGCAGCTGGCTGAATTGGATCTGTCTTTGGATGGTGTTCTGTCTCCACTAATCAATCCATCCCACCATGGCTTATTATCACCCCCATCTATGACTTTTCCCAAGTGGAAGTACTGTCTTCCATTTGTCAAACATCTTTTGAACCAATTATCCTTCTATAACCGTTTATCTGGATGGTTCGAAATCCGATGAATCAGTGGACTCTGCCATGGTTTGTTGTGATTCATGTTGTTTCACACAGTATCCCACCTATAGTTTCTGTGTTCAGTTGCATGCTATTGCTCATGCTCTAGATCATGTAAAAGCTTAGCACTTTACTGGTTCTGGAATTACTTCAAATGAGTTCTCGCCCTGTTCTTATCAATATTCAAAACTGACAGGCTTATTTCTCATTATCATCGTTTATATCCAGTTTTTCTGGCTACCAGGTCACGTCCATATTCACGGGAATGAGTTCGCTAACACAGCAGCTAAGTCCATCAGCTCTGGTGCTATCACTGCCGTGCCTGTTCCATACATGGATCATTGTCCTGTATTCAAGGCTCAGCTCTGCGCCAGTTGACAGTCGACTTGGAGTAAGCAACGTGATAACAGACTTTTCCAGATTAAACACTCTATTGCTCTTTGATCGTCTTGTTTCCGTAAGGATCGGAAAAGGAAGTTGATCAGATATAATTATAGGTGATGTATGCCGCTCTTAAGACACTAATTTCAAATATGTTTTGATTTTTCACAAGCACGTAAAGTTTTCGTGATGAGACCAACCAAATCTCAAGGTTATTGCCTTTATTATAAGGAAACTGTCAAAGAGCCAGTCACAGCATCTGACTGGCTTTCTTCATCGACTCCTCGCAGAGAGGTGCGATTTACCTGCATAATGGGGACTTAAAACCGTGCATTTCAATTCCCCAATTTGTTCGATAACACGAATATACTACTCCAATACAGCATTCATCAGTGAAATATCTCGAAGCCATCGTTCCGCGGATGATTACATCAGACGTGACTGGCATCAAAGAAGCACACATGATCCAGGAAGGAGCAGTGTGAGGTGTGATCCTTTAGTTGATCCAGATGAGGTTTTCGTGCCACCTCTTCAGGTTAAGCTTGTTTTGATGAAGACTATTGTGAAAGCAATGGATAATACGAATTGATGACGGTTTCAACAGCTTGTTGAGAAACTTCCAAACATCAGTGCCACGATATTGAAGGATGGAATATCTGTGGAATCTTCCCAAATCAGGGAGGTTCTGCAAGATGAAGGCTTTGAAGAAAGACTCAATGTCTTAGAACTGAAACATGGCAGGATTTCAAATGAATCTGAAAAAAAACTGCGACGGCTGCATACAAAGGAGGAGTTCAAGATTTTTCTCCTGAAAACTCTGGTACGATGAATCAAGTGCAGGCTTTCATCAATATTTTCAGGTAATTGGAACATCGCTACCTAGTTTTCTAGGAAATACAGTCTGTTGGTTGAATTTTGTACCGTGACAATTTAAGAAAGAAAATCGTATTCGCACAGTTTAATTTGTTGTAAATTTCATTTTTCATAAGTGTGTACTATCTAACTTACACTAACTTCCTGGTGTATGTTATGTACATGGGAATTACACTGAAAAAAGTGAATAAAATTGTAACGTTAACAAGCCTAATGTGTGATTATTGCCTAAATTGTGCTGAAATTAAAACAAGCCATATTTCAATAACTACGTATACTAGAAGAAAACATAAAACAGATTTGGAATCAGCAAAATGGTCGAGAAAAGTATTTCAAATCTTTAATGACGGAAAAGTGACTCGAATTTTTATGAACGTCTTTAATGAACGTCTTTTCCCAAAACATTTTTCATTAATTTAAACAGTAAAAAAAAACATTCATTCACTTTAGAAAATATAACATTTTGAATGAATGTAACTGAAGTGAATACAATTTAGGTGACATTTTGAGTATGTCAGTATTCTTACGATATGGTTCAATGACTTGTAAAATCTGATTAAATATTACACCTTAGTTTATTACGGAATAAATGAAGAAGAAAACCTCTATATTATCACAATCGATGAATAAACTACATCGAAAATTACAGAAGTAACTACAATATCAAAGACCAGTAGTCGGTGCTTCAAAAGTTTTATTACATTCATAAATATTAATCACAACAGTAGGCTCATCAGTTCACAGTTTCTCCTAACACAGTTTGTTGAACTATTGTCTTACTTGTTGGCCCATGTTGTGTACTTTATCAAACAAAATCACAAGAACAATAAATATAATTGTAGCAATATAAGTTTTCACAATTTAAACTTGACAATATACATTTGTATCAAGTATGGATAAGTAGTTTGTAATAACAACGTATAATATATCTTAACATATTTTTAACTACTTATATACGTTTTACTCCAGTGTCTGATAACAGTTAGTTAAATGCATTTATCAGTTGAAACAATAAGAAGCTTACTCAGTATAGTGACAACAGTACAGTAGAGTGGTATAATGTGTGGTATTGACGAGGGTTGTTCTTAAACGTAAAACTGCACAATGAGTCCTCTGTCCACCAGGGACAACAAAACTCGAATTTTAGCACCATTAGCCTGCATGCTGACCGCTTATTCACTGAAAAGCACTTTATGAAAGAAACAAAATATATAGAAATAAATAGTTGTTATAAACTGTTCAAATATACAAGAGCAGCAAAATCATACAAGTTGGATAAAATATGTTCACATGTTCATAATTGTACATCTCAAGTAAAAGATCTTATGTTCACATGTTCATAATTAAACATCTCAAGTAAAAGATCTTATGATGACCGAAGAAGGTCGAAACGTTGTTCGCTCTTCTATGTAAAATATTTTCTCAACCCAAACGAGCCGTTTTTGCATATAAATTTCTCAACAAGTGGGTTTCTCGACATCACTGATTATTATTTCATCACGGCGATTGTACGAGAAGTGTAAGTTTTTTGTGTTTTTCTCTGTGTATTTGTACTTACCTGTTACCATAATGTCTGAACTAGCATACCGTACACCACTATTAACAGTACACGCTCACACGATCGTTAAGAAACTAAGAAATTTAAACCAACGAATTATTAATAGAAGAAATGACATTTATTTTATTCAACAATGTAGAAAAGAACAACTAACCCCTAATTTTGTAAAGGTAAAACTTTCAAAAAATTTTAATACATGCACAAACATTATCAAAAATTTACAGAAAAAACTACTTAAAGCCATGTTAAACACAAAATACAAAGAACTACATGACTTACAAAACAAAAAATGAACCTAGACCATCAACTGGCATGCTACATTAAACCAGAGATTTACGGACTTATACAACGAAACATAAACGAAATCAATACTAAGAACGACAGAGACAAAAGATCTGCCACAACAAAAAACTAGAAAACTAAGATGCAAACAACAGAAAAGACACAAAAAACAACGAACCGTTGACTAACCTCATAATTAACAGATCCGACCGACAATTAAACACAGACGAGATACATCTACTTAACAAAGGACTCAACTTCGCAATAGCACCTAGGTACATTCCAACCATAGAAATCAAAACATGTTTAGAAGACTTAGCCAGGAGACTTGTGATACTTTCTACAGAGAAGAAAAACAAGGAAACAACCAAACACAACCAACATAAAGAAAACAACTTAGATAATTTTATTGACATCCAACAGCCAAACTTCCCAGGTAAAATTACAAATTTATATTTTCCAGAAACACCTAAAAACAACATCTTAAACGATTTTTTCAAAGAATTTTCTCACAAAACCATCAACATAATTTCACAAAACAGAAAACTAAAAAACAACCTTACAAAAAGAGACATTAATTTCATTAAAAACCTAAAACAAGACAAAAACATAAAAATTCTAAAAGCAGATAAAGGTAACGCTATAGTCATAATGAACATGAATGAATACATTCAAAAAATGAATAACATCTTATCAGACACGAACAAATTTAAACCAATACACACAAATCCAACAATGACACACGAGACGCAACTGAACAAATTACTACTACAAATGAAAAAAGCCAACACAATTTCACAAACACTTTATTCCTACCTACGTAAAACCGACTCACACACACCGCAAATATACGGCATCCCCGAACCTCATAAACAAGATTGTCCATTACGACCAATAATGTCCACATATGAATCGTTTAATTACAATCTTGGTAAATACATAGCATGGACATTCTCTAAATATGTAACATCAGCCAGCTCATTCATCAAAGACTCTTTTAATTTCAAGTCTAATCTAAATCAACTTAATCATAAAGCCTTAATGGCCAGTTTCGATGTTATATCCCTCTTTACAGAAGTTCCAACCACTGAAGCCTGCAAGATAGCCTTAGAACTCTATATCCGAGACCCTAACCCAACTATAGAAATTCCCAGTAACCAGTTAGCAACCCTCATAGAATTCACCACGATAAAGACCAACTTCATGTTCAACAACCAAAACTATATACAAACAAATGGCCTAAGCATGGGCAACCCAGTATCACCAGTTCTAGCCAATATTTTTATGACACAAGTTGAAACACAAGCAATTAACACAGCATTACATCCACCACTATACTGGTACAGATATGTAGATGACACGGTTGCGGGATTCAAATCTACAGAACACATACTTAATTTTTTCAATCACATTAACTCTATACATCCCAACATTAACTTCACATGTGAACAGGAAGAAAGCAATCAAATATCATTTCTTAACCTCAAAATTACAAGAACTGACACACTATTCTGATAACAGGATAAATATTACAACCAAAATCACAAGAAAGAGAAAGTTAGGACCACTATCGACCAAAATGCATTCAGAAAATTTTCTGACATTTGTAATAGTTATATAAGCGTAACAATAAACTGAAACTGTAATGAAAATGTACCACATAAAAACAACGACAGAGAAAATATCGTTGAGAGAATCAGAAATCTTACATAGTCGGTTATGGTAGTTACGAATCTCTTTCATCATTAAAGTTGAGAAGTCTGGTGGCTTCAAATGAGATACCTTGATGTTCAATTCTTTAAACCGGATCACTAAGTAGAACACAGCAAAACGAATAGAAGGCGATGGAGAGATATAACGATGGCAACATAACCAGACAAAGAAAACTATTATTGAACCAGTACCAGTAAACACCATAAACACCATACCTGTGTATACTCTTAACTGACAAATAACAAACGTTTTTGTAAGTATGCGTCACTTCCTGTTTTTCATATATTATGAAAGTTATCAGTTTAAAAGTAAAATAAAAACACCCAAAGAACCAGATGAATAGAACTATGACATTAATTCTAAATGTCGTCACATTTTTCGTCGGATTTAGTGATAAATGTCTCATCCAACATCGTGGTACTATGTTTTCTTCAGAAATATTTAGCGAACTGAGAAATTTCAGAATGAATGAAATGTGTTCACTGGTTCTGTTAATTTTAGCCATATTAAATATCCATATTAGTGTTATAAATATTTTAAAAGTAGAAATAAGAACCTTTGTTGTGTTATAACCCAATACACAAAGAGAGAAGATTTCTTCGGTAGGATACACGAACAAAAACAGATAGATAAACGCCCTCCAAATTCTCCACGGACTAAGGATTCGTACTGTTTTTGGCTTGTCGTCTTCGCTGACGTCTAGCTGGATTCCCACAAGCTTAAGGGACCACAAAAGGAACCAGAAAGATCTTACAGACATTGCTACGCGTATGGTGTATCTTCAATATCTAACAGTTATACAGACCTTGCTATCTGCTAGCTTACAAGTAAATCGGTATTGGTTTAACGAATCTTGAACGTTATAAATAAATATGTTTTATCAGCCAATAGGAAGATAATAGTGTTCAACTACCACCGTTTTCTGTCAGCTGAACCAACCTTCCTAAGTGAAATTCAATACATCAGAAATATTATCATAAAAAAATTTGAACTTAGAAACTCTATAGGAGGTAATATGCGTAATGCCTATTTATCAAAATAATTTAGCGTGTGTGTTTCTGAATAACGTCTTAACACGTATTGATGGTTTTATAAATAATTCACCTTTGGATACCACCTGAAATAAAGCAACTCAGAGTTTTTCTTGGCCGATGAAGGAAAAAGAAACACACATTTAGTTTGAAAAAAGATGCACTTCGGATTATTTATCATCGATAGATAACTATCACACATTGCCCGTTATCTTTACGTGGATCAATCATTTTAAAATTATATCCTGCGTTTATGTAAGATCGTTTTGTTAGACAGTTCTGCTATGTGTACTAATAATTACATTTCAAGTCTCTAAATGTCGTGTAATCTAACACTTTCCTTTGATAATCTGTTCTGTTTATAAGAAACGTGAAATTATAACTTTAATTATAACCACTTAGAGACTTTATTATAGGAAAGAAGAGAGGTACCTTCTTATCATAATCATTTTGTGTGTTGTTATTACGTAATATGTTTATGTTTCAAGCCATTTTATATTTTGCACTAAAAGAGTCACCTTCGAATAACAACATGAAATTTGTTGAATTATATTCGGTTTTTCTCAACGTCTGAAGCCAAATATCACCTTTCTTGGCAGCTATGCTTATCATGTTTTGTACTGGAGTTGAGAATATTTACACACGCATTATGAACCAAGCATAAGAAATAAAGTAAGTCAATGTGACCGTTAAGTGTATTTTGAATTGAAACACAAATGATGTTGTATTTAATAGTACTCAGGTATACTGTTCCTTCAGTGACGTTATTAAATACAATTGGTTTGATTGTTTTGTTTCGATTACCTAAGAAAAAGTTGCAGATTAATCTTCTAAACATATTAAAAGAGAAGAACATTTGTAGTATTGAGCTAAAAATACAACAAAAGGATTGTTTGTTTGTTTGTTTTTTAATTTCGCACAAAGCTACTTGAGAGCTATCTGTGCTAGCCGTCCCTAATTTAGCAGTGTAAGGCTAGAGGAAAGGCAGTTAGTCATCACCATCCACCGCCAACTCTTGGATTACTCTTTTACCAACGAATAGTAAGATTGACCGTCACATTATAACGCCCCGACGGCTGGGAGGGCGAGCATGTTTGGCGCGACGGGGATGCGAACCCGCAACCCTCAGATTACGAGTCGCACGCCTTAACACGCTTGGTCATGCCGGGTTCGACAAGAAGAAACCATTTAGTCCAAATTCACGAAAAAACTACAGACGTGTATTAATGAAAGAGACAACAACCACTGTGAAAACTACAGACGTGTATTAATGAGGGAGATAACAACCACTGTGAAGACTACAAACGTGTATTAGTGAGGGAGATAACAACCACTGTGAAAACTACAGACGTGTATTAATGAAGGAGATAACAACCACTGTGAAAACTACAGACTTGTATTAATGAGGGAGATAACAACCACTGTGAAAACTAGAGACGTGTATTAATGAGGGAGGTAACAACCACTGTGAAATCTACAGACGTGTATTAATGAAGGAGATAACAACCACTGTGAAAACTACAGACTTGTATTAATGAAAGAGATAACAACCACTTTGAAAACTACAGACGTGTATTAATGAAGGAGATAACAACCACTGTAAAAACTACAGACTTGTATTAATGAAAGAGATAACAACCACTGTGAAAACTACAGACGTGTATTAATGAGGGAGATAACAACCACTGTGAAAACTACAGACGTGTATTAATGAAGGAGGTAACAACCACTGTGAAAACTACAAACGTGTATTAATGAAGGAGATAACAACCACTGTGAAAACTACAGACGTGTATTAATGAAGGAGATATCAACCACTGTGAAAACTACAGACGTGTATTAATGAGGGAGATAACAACCACTGTGAAAACTACAGACTTGTATTAATGAAAGAGATAACAACCACTGTGAAAACTACAGACGTGTATTAATGAAAGAGATAACAACCACTGTGAAAACTACAGACGTGTATTAATGAAAGAGATAACAACCACTGTGAAAACTACAGACGTGTATTAATCAGGGAGATAACAACCACTGTGAAAACTACAGACGTATATTAATGAAGGAGATAACAACCACTGTGAAAACTACAGACGTGTATTAATGAAGGAGATCACAACATGTTGAAATACCTTAGTACTAACATTATCTCTTCCACCATACTGTAGCTAGTTTCAATTATTTATTAATAAAAACAAATCCTATTTATTAAGTACATTTAGTTTATATAACAAAGGTTATGCCTGTTTAACAGTCTAGAGAAAAATAACCTGATTACTGCTACACACCATTCAGTATGGATACCAAAACATCTGACGACAGCTACACACCATTCAGTATGGATACCAAAACATCTGACGACAGCTACACACCATTCAGTATGGATACCAAAACATCTGACGACAGCTACACACTATTCAGTATGGATACCAAAACATCTGACGACAGCTACACACCATTCAGTATGGATACCAAAACATCTGACGACAGCTACACACCATTCAGTATGGATACCAAAACATCTGACGACAGCTACACACCATTCAGTATGGATACCAAAACATCTGACGACAGCTACACACCATTCAGTATGGATACCAAAACATCTGACGACAACTACACACTATTCAGTATGGATACCAAAACATCTGACGACAGCTACACACTATTCAGTATGGATACCAAAACATCTGACGACAACAATACGGTATTCATTCTGTATACCAGAACATCTGATGACAACAATACGGTATTCATTTTGTATACCAGAACATCTGACGACAACAAGAAAGTTCTCAGTGTAGAAAAAAAATTCTTGTTATAACTTCGCAGTGAAATTTTTCATGACATCTTCACATTATTCATTGTGAGCGATAAAACTTCTCATGAATTGCAGTGAACCACATTAGTTCAGAGTAACGTGAACACACGATTGCAGAATATACAAAGTGATGTATTAGTTATTCAATTTTTATCTTATGCCCCAATGATGCTCTTACAATTGTTCTACAGAACGATGACTTTCTCAATAACAAAGACAAAAAAGAAAACAGGTAACATATCAATAGACTGGTATAATTAAAACCACTTACAACAATGTTACTACGTGAAAAATACATTGTTAGAAGTATCAACAACCTCAGAAAGGTGGTTATGGTGTAAAAGGTGTGATGAATTTTGTTTTAAGACGATGTAGCTTGTTCTTCCACTCTCTAAATACATCAGAGATTAATGGGAGAAAAAAACAATGCGGTAGAGAACCGTTAATACGGTCTCTTGTAAACAACAATAGCCAAACTCAAGCCAGTACTAGATAAATCCGTAAAAGCTATTTTTTCACATGTTTGTGGTTCACAAACGTTGGATAACTGCCCCTTACTTGTTGTTTCGACCTCAATGCAAGAACTGAAAGAGAAAACGTCTTAAACTAATGAATATAACGAGCGGATTTCTTTGATTTTTAAACCGATAATTTTGTATGTTCGTTGAATAACCTGATATCCATTCTACCAAATTTTCTTGTATGTATACTTGAAATACCTAATACTAATAATAGCAAGACTGTAATTTAAAACTATAACTGTTTTCGTCTTGGGGAAATCTCATATAACTGTTAAAAGTGTTTGAGTAATAGAAAGAAAAACATTGTTCTCTTGAGAGGGAACACACGAAGATGATATTTTTTACCAGGAGATAAGCAAGAGAACACACAAAGATAATGTTTTTACCCGGGGATAAGCAAAGACTATCAGATTAGTGAAATCCAGTAAACGCTGTTTACAAATCTTAACATTTGTTAGTTTTTAAGTATAAAACTACACAATGGGATATTCGTGCCGCGCACACAAAGCGTATCGAAACTAGTTTCTAAGAGCTATAAGTCTTCAGATTTATCGCTAAACCACTGGGAGGCCTCAAGATTTTAGAAAGTTTATTTTCATGTCATCTCTGTCTTAATTACTTAACTCTCATAAATCTACAGATAATGGCCATTAGTGGTAGGCCCGAGTGTTATAAGAGCCGAGTTATAAGCCAAGTACGCTTCGAGGAAGGCTAGAATTATGAATCTATGTATCTAACAAAAGAATAGAGAACCAAGCTTTCTCCAGTTATCAACCTGTATTGTATATCAGATTCGCAAGTGGTGATATCAAACTTATTTGCAGGTGGATAGCGAGGAAAACCAATTTCTCAGAAACAAAAGCTAGACCAGTGGAGTAGGAGATGATGTTAAATATTGTTGGCA
Organism: Tachypleus tridentatus; assembly: GCF_004210375.1. NCBI lineage: Eukaryota > Metazoa > Arthropoda > Merostomata > Xiphosura > Limulidae > Tachypleus > Tachypleus tridentatus. Next base: position 136,464,851 of record NC_134832.1, on the reverse strand, counting down.
TCAATCTATCAACGTCATTTCTATGAGCTCTCTACTTCATGGCACCGAATTTAAGTAAGGCGTTAGCTTTTTTCTTTTAATTTGTAAGATAACCGATGAGTGAAAGTATAGAGATAATACGGATAAAACCTCAATTCGAAAATAATTGTACTTTAGAAACTACTGATTTTGAGGAAAATTAAATTTCACATAAACAAACTGAAAATCCTAAGTTTATTTTAGGAAAGTATGGCCTTAGTAAAAGGTACTTTAAAACCATATTATTCCTTGTAATTAATCAGCTTATCCCTCGTTCTAGCTTTGCTAATACTTATCGTTTTGCAACAACACGTGATTGGTGAATTGAATGAAATACGTGTCAGTGAGTAGCACGTGACTAGGAATAACGAATAACATCCATAACGTATAATTTTTGTAGCAGATTCCTTTTATTGTGAGTTTATTAAGAATGGAAGAAAACAAACAAACTATCTTCTACGTTCTTTGGCAAGTTTCTGGAAAACTTTATAACTTATCGAAACTTTACCGAACAAAACTCGGTTTCTCACTTCAATAAAACTGATATTTGGTTCCTCAGGACGAGTAGTTTTTGTTTAAAGATACCACTGTTAGTATAATTACTTAGTACATTTGACATCGCGTTGTATTCTACATATCAAATACCAAAACACCAACAGTAATATCACACTGCGTTTAACACGTATACTAAAAGGCCAATCTCAGTGATGTCACTTAAGCACGTGTAAAGTATATGCCAGTGTGAATAACGTCACTTAAGTATGTGTAGCAAATGTACTGTATGGCAGTCTGAATAATGCGACTTAAGTATGTGTAACACATGTACTGTATGGCAGTCTGAATAATGCGACTTAAGTATGTGTAACACATGTACTGTATGGCAGTCTGAATAATGTCATTTAACTACGTATAACACAGATATATACTATACGCCAGTCACTTAATGTCACTTAACTACGTATAACACAGATATGTACTATACGCCAGTCTGAATAATGTCACTTAACTACGTATAACACAGATATATACTATACGCCAGTCTGAATAATGTCATTTAACTACGTATAACACATATATACTATACGCCAGTCTGAATAATGTCATTTAACTACGTATAACACAGATATATACTATACGCCAGTCTGAATAATGTCACTTAACTACGTATAACACAGATATATACTATACGCCAGTCACTTAATGTCACTTAACTACGTATAACACAGATATGTACTATACGCCAGTCTGAATAATGTCACTTAACTACGTATAACACAGATATATACTATACGCCAGTCTGAATAATGTCATTTAACTACGTATAACACATATATACTATACGCCAGTCTGAATAATGTCATTTAACTACGTATAACACAGATATATACTATACGCCAGTCTGAATAATGTCACTTAACTACGTATAACACAGATATATACTATACGCCAGTCTGAATAACATCACTTAACTACGTATAACATACATATATATGCCAATCTGACGAAGTTGTCACTAGTAGACGTATATAGTTTAACACGTATATAAATCCAAACGGTTTAAGTAATTGGTGTTGCGTGTTGTTGTTTTTTTAATTTTGAAGTACAAGAGTCATGTTCTGTTTTCACATCACGATAGAAAAAATAAAAGATAAACAACATTTATTTAGAGACCCACGTAACAAATATACAGTACATTGTATAAACTGAAGTTGTTATAAAGATTCCCAATTTCATATCTGATTGATAAAACAATTCTACAAACATTACCTAAAGGCACGAGCACAATGATGGGAAAATAGAAATTGTCCGAGATAATTAACATACATCCTTTATTACATATACTTGTACAATTTATGCATTTACAAGTATGTAAACGTTAAACCTTTGTGCGCATAAAGTAGTGAACAACAACCTTAAACATTTGAGATACCCCAAACCTATTCTTATAAATATGATGTATGTTTTTTTATAGCAAAGCCACATCGAGCTATCTGTTCTGTTCGCCGAGGGGAATCGAACCCGTAGACTTACCGTTGTACCATCTGGAGACATATCAATATAAATAAACGTTTCAGACGAAAAATTGCATATAGAGAAACTTATAATTCACCATTTTAATCTAGTTCATGCCATAGTCTTTATTACTGTTTGATAGCATAAATATCATTTTAACCACTAACGTATCCTATGTATCTCAAGTGACCTAATCAACCCTAGTACTAGGCGAAAGGCCTTGTCGGCACTGAATATAGCAGATATAATGTGTTTGAGTTATTTCTATTGAACCTTTCTTCTCACTCGTAACCTTTTCGGGCGACTTATTTAACAACCTCGTGTTTGGTTCTTGATGAACTTCTGAAAATTCCACAAATCAGGACTGACATAGTCGGAGGTATAAAACAATAATCATACAGCATGATTTATGAAACATATAAACCCAAAAGAAATAATGTTTCAAAGAAAAGAGCCTATCAGAACTGGATGAACTTGAACGACAGAGAATTCAGGATATAAGTGAAACCATACCCCAAACCACTTTATCACTCTTTATGTGTTTGAAAACCTACTTGTATTTGTGAAACAGGAGTTGTGTGTTACCAGAGGACACGTTTGGAGGAGAAAAGAGACATCTCATGACTTCTTCATCGCATTCAGAGGGCTCGTTAATAGAAATGGAAGAGATTATATGATTACATCATTATCTCCAAAGAGAGAAAACAGCATATGGTCCAGCCATCAACATCTGGTTCTTCACACTTATATACTAATATTTGAGCAAAATATTTGAGCTGATTATTTTATGCATTTTTTAGCATAATGATAAATATTCTTGGCAAAAACTTTGATCTTTGCATATTATTTAATTTGATTTATAGTTTTCGTATGTAATATTTTTATATCGTATTGGTTTGATACCTCTGGCCCAACATCTAATTTTTTGCAACACGTGTTTTTATTGTCTAATGACACATAATCTAATACTGTTTCATGGGTTTGCAGAAAATTTTGGACTTTGACAAATTCGAAGAAACATGTGTGTGTTCTTGATTTCGTTTAGCTAGGTTCCAATGTTAACAACTCACTGTCGTCCAGTTCTGGTAGAGTCTTCCTGTACTAGTACATTCAAAACAAAGATACAAAAACAGTTTTAACTGTCTAAAGTTCTCGTTAGGATTCTCATAGCAATAAAAGTAGTGACAGTCCATTTCTCTTCAGGCTGGTCTGTCTGATGTTGATCAAAAAAGCCCACAAAAAAGCATGTAAACCAGTGTGCAATATTACGCATGTCATGAAGTTCTCTTACAAATAATTTTTATATATTATTCTATTCTGTTTTTTGTTATTATTACTAGTTTTTATACATATAATTCTTACAGTTCGCTAAGTTCTCCCAATGTTATGATTTTAGTCTACTCTACTTTCAAAGAAAAGTAAAATTAGATGGAACAACAAGGAGAAAGTTCATCGATCCCGTTCAGAAGATATGATTCATCAGCACAATCTCATATATATCCACTTGGAACTGACCGTTACATAACAACAGCTACCCACAATTAAGTATTTAACGTACACATATAGGGAACAATAGGAATGGTAAATTATACCCCATAAAAGAAGGTTTAACGTTTTTCTAAGACGAAGGACAAGAATGGACATCATTATTTACTGAGGATATTTTTGTGGGTCGTTTTTTTTTCGTTTATATTTTTTCAGATATTATAAACGTAGTTAAAATATTATCTTCTTACATCTTTGTATCACTTCCATATTACTAGTATATTGAGCAAAAATAAGTACATCGTTTTATTTTTAGTGTTATTATCTTAGGGACTGATGTATGAAATAAAAGGATTTAAATATTAAAATACATCTTAATAAAGCCGTGTTTAATCTGTTGCGGTTCATAATAGTTACTACCTGTACTGTACACACGTGGGTATCGAAACTGAATTTTAGCGTTATATCTAACTTATACTTCCGTAGAACTATCGATGAATTTGTATGAAAACAATAATATAAAAATACGGTATTTTGTTAAAATATTTCCTTATTAATCACTCACAGCAAATGAAGGTAACTGTTGCTTTCTCAAACACAAATCAAAACATTTCTTAATACACTTATTTTCCGGTAGGTGGCTGCTACAAGATACATGAATTTATGAAGACAAAAATTTATCGGCGGAGTAAAGTAAGTTATAAATTCAAGTATTATCAATGAACATAGAACATAATAAAACGATATATTTCGAAATACAGAAATTATGAACTTTAAAAAAGGGAAATTTTGAACTTCAATTGTATTTATTGTAAACAATCGAGTTGTTAGAAATATAATTTTAATCCTAAATTTCGTTAAAAATTACAAGATTTTAAATTGTTTTTCTATACGTAATTGTTTGTTCATAGTTTAAAATAGTAAATAGCCCTGACAAGTGATGAGAAGACATTTGTTTCTTTATTTGTTGCTAAGTGTAAAGCTACATAAAAGGCTGTTACCCGTGCTGTACCAACGCGGGTATCAAATTTTAGCGTTATGTGTTCAGGCGTATCGTAGAACTATCGGTGGGTTCGTGTGGAAACAAGCATTTCAAAACTTTTGAACTAAACCACAGATTATACTCACTAGGTCTAAGTGGCCTAGTTAACGATCCATAGTGCTCAGGTGTAACTGTTTTTTATTTGTGTAATTTTCTAGTTAAACATGAAACTATAAAATGGGCTACCTTTTCTGTCCCACCAAGGATATTGAAACCAGGTTTTTAGCGTTATACGTCTTCAGACTTACCACTGTGCTAGCGGATGGCTTTTTATTTTGGAATTACTGGCCAAAGGAAGGCAGGAAAACAGCACCCGCCGCGAAAAGGTCTTTGTCGTCTTACTTGAAGCGAATAACAGGTTTCCATGAAACCCTCTTGAAGTAAAAATGTTTTCCCAAGACAACTGGTATGGGTGTTAAAACTTTAATCAAAATAAAGTACAGAACAACGTTTCGACTTTATTAGGTCATCTTCAGGTTCACAAAGAGAGTTTGCAAACCTTAAGTTGACTTAAGAAGATTACATGGCTAACAACAATATCAGATCATATTATAATACTTAAAAAAAACATTGAATAATATATCATGATATTTGAAACACATACTTTAGTTGTTAAGCAACATAACATGAAACTTACAGTTGGGACGCAGTATTACAAAAAGACAAACACTTATTTTTATACATAGGAGATGAAGATAATACGAATTTATTCTTATTTCTATCATTATGAGTGCGAGTTTTTCTGTAAACCTTACAAGTGGTGTTAAATATAAAATAGAAGTGTTATTCTGGTTATATCTTTGAATTTTATTTTTGTTCATTTTGAAGACTATCATATTGAAATATTGTAAAAAACATTTTGCAATCTCACATGAATTTTAGATTTTAGAAACTTATATGTATCTCAGAACGGCTGGTATGGGTATTAGCACTTTTATTGATAAGGCAAGAAAACGTTTCGACCTTACAAGGTCATCTTCACGTTAAGAAAGAGAGAGCAACTGGAACCAAAATTAAACCAATATAAGGGAACAACTTTATATGTATACTAATTAATAACCTAACATCCACCTGAAGCGCTCCCTATAATTCCGTAACCGTTTATAGTCTCGTCCCTAAGACATGTGTCCGTAACGGTCACATTCAAACACTCTCTCTTTCTTAACCTGAAGATGACCTAGGAAGGTCGAAACATTGTTCTCTCCTTATCAATAAAAGTGTTAATACCAATACAAGCCGTTCGGAGATACATTTGTATTTCAAGTGGGTTTTTCGTCATGTGTGTTTTCTTATAGCAAAGTCACATCGGGCTATCTGCTGAGCCCACCGAGAGGAATCGAACCCCTGGTTTTAGTGTTCTAAATCCGTAGACATACCGGGTTTTTCGTCATCAAGAATTTAGAAACTTATGTTTAATGACGTACTCTCTCGACCAATTATAATCGAAAATACTTTAAAATTCTAAAGGATGTATGTATCAGGTGCGTTAATACAGAGGACATGATTATTTCTTAAATAAAAACGACTTGTCCACACTTAGTATTTAATGTATAATAACTCTGAATGTCTGCTCTAAGCTCTGGTACATTAATAACTCTGATTGTCTGCTATAAGCTCTGGTACATTAATAACTCTGAATGTCTGCTATAAGCTCTGGTAGATTAATAACTCTGATTGTCTGCTATAAGCTCTGGTACATTAATAACTCTGAATGTCTGCTATAAGCTCTGGTACATTAATAACTCTGAATGTCTGCTATAAGCTCTGGTACATTAATAACTCTGATTGTCTGCTATAAGCTCTGGTACATTAATAACTCTGAATGTCTGATATAAGCTCTGGTACATTAATAACTGAATGTCTGCTATAAGCTCTGGTACATTAATAACTCTGATTGTCTGCTATAAGCTCTGGTACATTAATAACTCTGAATGTCTGCTATAAGCTCTGGTACATTAATAACTGAATGTCTGCTATAAGCTCTGGTACATTAATAACTGAATGTCTGCTATAAGCTCTGGTACATTAATAACTGAATGTCTGCTATAAGCTCTGGTACATTAATAACTCTGAATGTCTGCTATAAGCTCTGGTACATTAATAACTCTGAATGTCTGCTATAAGCTCTGGTACATTAATAACTGAATGTCTGCTATAAGCTCTGGTACATTAATAACTCTGATTGTCTGCTATAAGCTCTGGTACATTAATAACTCTGAATGTCTGCTATAAGCTCTGGTACATTAATAACTGAATGTCTGCTATAAGCTCTGGTACATTAATAACTGAATGTCTGCTATAAGCTCTGGTACATTAATAACTGAATGTCTGCTATAAGCTCTGGTACATTAATAACTCTGAATGTCTGCTATAAGCTCTGGTACATTAATAACTCTGAATGTCTGCTATAAGCTCTGGTACATTAATAACTCTGATTGTCTGCTATAAGCTCTGGTACATTAATAGCTCTGAATGTCTGCTATAAGCTCTGGTACATTAATAACTGAATGTCTGCAAATAAGCTCTGGTACATTAATAACTGAATGTCTGCTATAAGCTCTGGTACATTAATAACTCTGATTGTCTGCTATAAGCTCTGGTACATTAATAACTGAATGTCTGCTATAAGCTCTGGTACATTGATAACTGAATGTCTGCTATAAGCTCTGGTACATTAATAACTCTGATTGTCTGCTATAAGCTCTGGTACATTAATAACTCTGATTGTCTGCTATAAGCTCTGGTACATTAATAACTCTGAATGTCTGCTATAAGCTCTAGTACATTAATAACTGAATGTCTGCTATAAGCTCTGGTACATTAATAATTCTGAATGTCTGTTATAAGCTCTGGTACATTAATAACTCTGATTGTCTGCTATAAGCTCTGGTACATTAATAACTGAATGTCTGTTATAAGCTCTGGTACATTAATAGCTCTGAATGTCTGCTATAAGCTCTGGTACATTAATAACTGAATGTCTGCTATAAGCTCTGGTACATTAATAACTCTGAATGTCTGCTATAAGCTCTGGTACATTAATAACTGAATGTCTGTTATAAGCTCTGGTACATTAATAACTCTGAATGTTTGCTATAAGCTCTGGTACATTAATAACTCTGATTGTCTGCTATAAGCTATAGTACATTAATAACTGAATGTCTGCTATAAGCTCTGGTACATTAATAACTCTGAATGTCTGTTATAAGCTCTGGTACATTAATAACTCTGATTGTCTGCTATAAGCTCTGGTACATTAATAACTGAATGTCTGTTATAAGCTCTGGTACATTAATAGCTCTGAATGTCTGCTATAAGCTCTGGTACATTAATAACTGAATGTCTGCTATAAGCTCTGGTACATTAATAACTCTGAATGTCTGCTATAAGCTCTGGTACATTAATAACTGAATGTCTGTTATAAGCTCTGGTACATTAATAACTCTGAATGTCTGCTATAAGCTCTGGTACATTAATAACTCTGATTGTCTGCTATAAGCTCTGGTACATTAATAACTGAATGTCTGCTATAAGCTCTGGTACATTGATAACTGAATGTCTGCTATAAGCTCTGGTACATTAATAACTCTGAATGTCTGCTATAAGCTCTGGTACATTAATAACTCTGATTGTCTGCTATAAGCTCTGGTACATTAATAACTCTGAATGTCTGCTATAAGCTCTGGTACATTAATAACTGAATGTCTGCTACAAGCTCTGGTACATTAATAACTGAATGTCAACTATAAGCTCTGGTACAATGGTAACTGAATGTCTGCTATAAGATCTAGTACATTGATAACTGAATGTCTGCTATAAGATCTGGTACATTAATAACTCTGAATGTCTGCTATAAGCTCTGGTACATTAATAACTGAATGTCTGCTATAAGCTCTGGTACATTGATAACTGAATGTCTGCTATAAGCTCTGGTACATTAATAACTGAATGTCTGCTACAAGCTCTGGTACATTAATAACTCTGAATGTCTGCTATAAGCTCTGGTACATTAATAACTGAATTTTAACTATAAGCTCTGGTACAATGGTAACTGAATGTCTGCTATAAGATCTAGTACATTGATAACTGATTGTCTGCTATAAGATCTGGTACATTAATAACTCTGAATGTCTGCTATAAGATCTGGTACATTAATAACTGAATGTCTGCTATAAGCTCTGGTACATTAATAACTGAATGTCTGCTATAAGCTCTGGTACATTGATAACTGAATGTCTGCTATAAGCTCTGGTACATTAATAACTGAATGTCTGCTATAAGCTCTGGTACATTAATAACTGAATGTCTGCTATAAGCTCTGGTACATTGATAACTGAATGTCTGCTATAAGCTCTGGTACATTAATAACTCTGATTGTCTGCTATAAGCTCTGGTACATTAATAACTCTGATTGTCTGCTATAAGCTCTGGTACATTAATAACTCTGAATGTCTGCTATAAGCTCTGGTACATTAATAACTGAATGTCTGCTATAAGCTCTGGTACATTAATAACTGAATGTCTGCTCTGAGCTCTGGGACATTAATAACTCTGAATGTCTGCTATAAGCTCTGGTACATTAATAACTCTGACTGTCTGCTATAAGCTCTGGTACATTAATAACTCTGATTGTCTGCTATAAGCTCTGGTACATTAATAACTCTGAATGTCTGCTATAAGGTCTGGTACATTAATAACTGAATGTCTGCTCTAAGCTCTGGGACATTAATAACTCTGAATGTCTGCTATAAGCTCTGGTACATTAATAACTCTGATTGTCTGCTATAAGCTCTGGTAAATTAATAACTCTGAATGTCTGCTATAAGCTCTGGTACATTAATAACTGAATGTCTGCTACAAGCTCTGGTACATTAATAACTCTGAATGTCTGCTATAAGCTCTGGTACATTAATAACTGAATGTCAACTATAAGCTCTGGTACAATGGTAACTGAATGTCTGCTATAAGATCTAGTACATTGATAACTGAATGTCTGCTATAAGATCTGGTACATTAATAACTCTGAATGTCTGCTATAAGCTATGATACATTAATAACTGAATGTCTGCTATAAGCTCTGGTACATTGATAACTGAATGTCTGCTATAAGCTCTGGTACATTAATAACTCTGATTGTCTGCTATAAGCTCTGGTACATTAATAACTCTGATTGTCTGCTATAAGCTCTGGTACATTAATAACTCTGAATGTCTGCTATAAGCTCTGGTACATTAATAACTGAATGTCTGCTCTGAGCTCTGGGACATTAATAACTCTGAATGTCTGCTATAAGCTCTGGTACATTAATAACTCTGATTGTCTGCTATAAGCTCTGGTACATTAATAACTCTGATTGTCTGCTATAAGCTCTGGTACATTAATAACTCTGAATGTCTGCTATAAGCTCTGGTACATTAATAACTGAATGTCTGCTCTAAGCTCTGGGACATTAATAACTCTGAATGTCTGCTATAAGCTCTGGTACATTAATAACTCTGATTGTCTGCTATAAGCTCTGGTAAATTAATAACTGAATGTCTGTTATAAGCTCTGGTACATTAATAACTCTGATTGTCTGCTATAAGCTCTGGTACATTAATAACTCTGATTGTCTGCTATAAGCTCTGGTACATTAATAACTCTGAATGTCTGCTATAAGCTCTGGTACATTAATAACTCTGAATGTCTGCTATAAGCTCTGGTACATTAATAACTGAATGTCTGCTCTAAGCTCTGGGACATTAATAACTCTGAATGTCTGCTATAAGCTCTGGTACATTAATAACTCTGAATGTCTGCTATAAGCTCTGGTACATTAATAACTCTGATTGTCTGCTATAAGCTCTGGTAAATTAATAACTCTGAATGTCTGCTATAAGCTCTGGTACATTAATAACTCTGAATGTCTGCTATAAGCTCTGGTACATTAATAACTCTGATTGTCTGCTATAAGCTCTGGGACATTAATAACTCTGATTGTCTGCTATAAGCTCTGGTAAATTAATAACTCTGAATGTCTGCTATAAGCTCTGGGACATTAATAACTCTGATTGTCTGCTATAAGCTCTGGTACATTAATAACTCTGAATGTCTGCTATAAGCTCTGGTACATTAATAACTGAATGTCTGCTCTAAGCTCTGGGACATTAATAACTCTGAATGTCTGCTATAAGCTCTGGGACATTAATAACTCTGAATGTCTGCTATAAGCTCTGGTACATTAATAACTCTGATTGTCTGCTATAAGCTCTGGTAAATTAATAACTCTGAATGTCTGCTATAAGCTCTGGTACATTGAATTTTTTATCCTCTTTTGGTTTCACCATTCTCCTTTTTTCATGCCCTTTGACACCTACGTGAGCGACAGTCAAAAAGCCAATCAGGTCATATTTTTCAAAGACAGATTGTGACGAATGAAAATATCTGAACAAGCACAAGTCTAAATTCGGTTGTTCTTAGTGTTAGATTATAGAATAAATGAAAATGTCGGAGGTGTTTAAGTCCAAAGAGAGAAAACATCCTCAATGTCTAGAGGCCACCCGCTAACACAGTGGTAAGTCTATGGATTTACAATGCTAAAATCAGGGGCTCGATTCCCCTCGGTGGGCTCCGCAGATAGCCCGATGTGGCTTTGCTGTAAGAAACACACACACACAAATATATATAATCAGAATATCATAAAAACTACTCGACTACTACGACGGTCATGCATTACATATTACGACAACATTCGTGGACTTGTTTCATGTTACTCAAAATGTTAAGGACCTTTGCAAAATTCTTTTGGCCCGGCATGGCCAAGCGAGTTAAGGCGTGCGACTCGTAATCTGAGGGTCGCGGGTTTGCATCCCCGTCGCGTCAAACATGCTCGCCCTTTCAGCCGTGGGGGCGTTATAATGTGACGGACAATCTCACTATTCGTTGGTAAAAGAGTAGCCCATGAGTAGGCGGTGGGTGGTGATGACTAGCTGCCTTCCCTCTAGTTTTACACTACTAAATTAGGGATTGCTAGCACAGATAGCCCTCGAGTAGCTTTGAGCGAATTTCAAAAATAAACAAACAAAACAATGTCTAGAGTCACCTGTTACAAGTAGTTGTTTTTTTTCTTAACATACTCCATCGATCTGAAGGTATAATTTCTTTCATTCCAACTGCATTGAGAGCAACTGTTTTCTAATGTTATATTTCCATTGGAAATAATAGGTTTCGGGAAAACTGCCATAAGTAAGGTATTGACCACCTATTATGTACAGAAGGTGATTCTATTAGAAAGATAAAGAACAATTTGTATTTCAAAACATTATAATCTGCTCTGGAAAGGAAACTTTGTTTTTAACAGAATAGTTGTTTCTTATGATTGTTACGTGCATTGTTGTTACCTGACAATTCTTCATGTTCATAAAGGGATCGCATCATAAAGAATTGTTTATAGTTTACAGTAAATTTCGACAAAAAGACATTTTCTTACCAATCGATTTTGGTGGTGATGACTAGCTATCTTCCCTCTAGTCTTACACTGCTAAATTAGGGACGACTAGTGCAGATAACCCTCGTGTAGCTTTGTGCAAAATTCAAACCGAAATTTTGCACCTTTTTATTAGATCAGGTTTGTTTGTTTGTTTTGAATTTCGTATAAATCTATACGAGAGCCATCTGGGCTAGCCGTCTCTAATTTAGTAATGTAAGACTAGAGGGAAGGCAGCCAGTCATCACCACCCACCGCCAACTCTTGGGCTACTCTTTTACCAACGAATAGTGGGATTGACCATCACATTATAACGACCCAGTAGCTGAAAGGACGAGCATGTTTGGTGTAACAGGAATTCGAACCCACGACACTCAGATTACGACTCAAGTGCCTTAATCATTTAGCTACGCCAGGTGATTATTAGAGCAGGGATTCTCAAACCATTTATTTTACTTACGTTACACCGTTTTTTTTTAACTTCTCTTCTTTCGTCCTAATGAAAATGGGGAAGACAGCCCCTTATTGGTTCTCTAGTTAAGAGCACGTTTAAAAAATATCAAATCAAATAAATAACAATAGTATGATAATTATTAATACATTATGCTTCTTTCTTTTTTCAAAATTATTTTTGTGATTTATTAAAACGCTCGTGCCCCCTGAAAGATTTGGCTCCCTACCTCACCTGTTGAGATCCGATTGTAAATCGATAAGTCGGGAAACTATGCGATTCGGAAAGCACGTTCATCATGCGATTTATTGCGCCACACTTTCGGACATTTAAAACTTCCAGTTATACTATGTAACAAATGTTGTTCCTGGATGATATGGGTTGTTTCTTAATTGCTTATGTTGTAAAAGTAGAGAAAATGGCCATTATTCCCTTCAAACTTTGCTTTTGTGATCTGGATAATGAAATTTAGAAATTAATCTATTTTCTATGTAAAAACGGGCAAATTTGCACATTTTCATTTACATAAGGTCTGAATAAAACAACATATGAATCAAGATTTACATGTATTTATATTAAAGTTATACAAGAATGTTTAGAAGTGAGTAATGTTTCAAGATTTGCGACTGTAATGTAAATAACTTTCACATATCAGCCTCCAAATATAGCCTCCCATCATGTTTTCGCTATACGCTCCTTGGTAGCGGCATTTAAGTCCAGTATATCTTGGTGGAAGCGCTCGCCTTGCTCCTCTGAGTATGCTTCCATGTTCTCCTTGAATTTATCAAGATGAGCATCAAGGATATGGACTTTCAGGGACAACCTGCAGCCCATTTTACCATAGTTTTTCACCAGAGCCTCAACCAGTTCCACATAAATTTTGACCTTGTGATTGCCCAAGAAGCCCCGAACCACTGCGACAAAGCTACCCCAAGCTTTTTTTCCTTCTTTCTGAGCTTCTTGGGGAATTCTGTGAACTCAAGGATCTTCTCTATTTGTAGTCCAACGAAGACACCAGCTTTGATCTTTGCCTCAGACAGCTCAGAGAAGAAGTCTCGAAGGTACTTGAAGGCTGCATTGTTTCATGAGACCTGATTTTATGTGCAATGGTGGAAACAACATCTTCTGAAGGTCCACTAGTGGCTCACATTTGACTTTGTGCCTCCCCAAAGAAAACTTGGTCCGTTGTGGCCAGTGCTTCCTGTTGTAGTGCGCTGCTGTGTTCCTGTTGTCCCAAAGGCAAAAATAACAGGGAAACTTGGTGAAGCCTCCTTGGAGACCCATCATGAATGCCACCATTTAAAAGTTTCCGATAACCTCCCAGCCATACTTATCATACGGCAAGGCTTCTAGCAAGGTCTTGAAGCTGTTGTATTCCTCTTTGAGTGCACCAAATGAGCCAAGGGAAGAGACGAATACGTATTCCCGTTATGGAGCAGCACAGCTTTGAAGCTTCTGGATGAGCTATAAATGAAAAGGCGTCACTCGTTCAGGTTATAGGTAATTCCAATTGCCTCGCACATACTGGATACATTGTGGCAGAAGCAGAGCCCATCTTGACGAACGAAGAAGCTTGAAAAATATCGGTGACGCTTTCTCTGACTTGCGACCTGCACACGTTCATCTAACAAATCCCACTCCTTCAGCCTAGATGTTAAAAACTCGGCATTCGACTTTGTTAGACCAAGATCTCTGATCAAGTCATTGAGGTCTCTTTGGTTGAGGTAGTATGGGTTTCTCTCACCAACTACACCTCTGAAATTGTAATCTGGAACTTCAACGACTACCTCCTCTTCTGATTTGCTGCTCTCTTCTGAGGATGGCTGCTTCCTCTCTAGCGGAGTGGGTACAGGGAGCTCAGAGCAATGTGGCACTTGGGCGATGGATGATGAAAGGTCTGGATACATTATAGCAGGTGCATTCTTGCCAGCTCGAAGTTTGGAAGGGTCTACCATGCAGCAGTAGCAACTGTTTGAGTGGCCAGTGGGTTCACGCCAAATTCTTGGAATAGCAAACTTCATGGCTCTCTTTTCCCCTCTGTACCCCGCTGCTTAAAAGCAAAAAAAAAAAAAATTGTTATTATGAAGAATAAATTTATTTCATCCACAACTAATGTGTAAGAGATTCATGTAGAATATTTTATATGTGATATTTTTCTATACAATTGGAAATTAAAAAATTAAAATATATTTAAATTTTAAAAGGTCTAAAATTTGTATAATATAAAATCTTACTATTTGAGCAAGAAAAATTGTCCGTCTTACATTCTAAAATTTTCTTCAGTGCTCGCAGGTAAAATGAGGTGTCCAGGGTTTGTCTTAGACAGGCATGCCGAAATATGCATTGTAGGCTTCACACATTTTAGCAGATGCTGTCACAGAGTACTTTTTCGCTCTTGTCATGATATATTGGCCACACATAGCAGAATGCATCTGGAGAATGCTTGCAGCCTCTTGACGCCATCTCTGATAAAATCAGATACGTCTATGCATTCACTTAGGCAGCTAAAACTAAACTGATATGGTGAGTGGTGAGCCCCTGTATATATGTTACTATGGGAAGTTCTAGAAAATTCTTGCAAGTTCGAGAAAATTCTGTATCACTTACTCAGCACTTAATTTACTTGGAATGTTCTAAAAAATGAGTAAATTTGAAAATTTCATTACTCAAGTCACAAAAGCAAAGTTTCAAGAGAAAAATAGGTCTTTTCCATTTACATTTGGCATAAGCAATTGAGAAATAACATTTTTTTGTCCAGGAACAAGAAAAAGTAAAATTTTTGTTACATAGTGTTATCAAACCACAGTTTACCACTGAATATACATATACTTTTCACTTCCAACTGTGTGTGACAGTCAGACTTTCTATGATTCACACAACACGATTAGAAGGCAGGTACTACTAATTGATTAATTTCCTTCTGGTCGCCAGTTTATATTACAAATGATAATGTCTGACCGTTATTGGCCAGAATTGGCATGAATCATGCTAGGTGCTGATTCGATTGAAATACCATAACATTAAAAATGTCAACAGCATTTGATCTTTCCGTTTGATTCGCATGACCTGAAGGACTTTACTGACATTAGTAAATTTTTGCAGTTGTTTTTCGCTGAGGTTCGCTGGTTCGAATCCCCGTCGCACCACACATGGTCGGCCTTTCAGCCGTGAGGGTGTTATAAAGATACGATCAATTCCACTATTCGTTGGTAAAAAAGTAGCCCAAGAATTGGCGGTGGGTGGTGATGACTAGCATCCTCCTTCCTAGTCTTACACTGCTAAATTAGGGAAGGCTAGCACAGGTAGCCCTCGTGTAACTTTGCGCGAAATCCAAATAATAATAATATTAAAAATAATTCGAAATACCGAACCATTTTCTCAAATTTTGGATACAGTTATTTTTGTAATCTACAATAACTTTATAATCATATTTTCCAATGATATTCATTGCTCAGGTTTATTACAAGTTCCCTTTAATTATATTTGTGTTCAAATTTTTCATGTTATGCCTTTTTTTATCGTATTATTTAATGTTATTGTACATCTGTACTATTGTGTTCATTTATTACATAATATGGTTTATTAATGATGTAAAATATAGCTCAGAAAGTCGAGAACTTATATCCATTTCTTATGATCTTTACTTTACTATGTTTCAGTAATCAACTAATTTTAGTACATATATCGTATGTGAAACTCGTATTTATTCAATCGTGTTTAATATTAAAGCCTTCACGAGGAAATGACAAACTATTTAGCACTGCCATCTGTTGCTCACATGTTTAGTTAATCACTGTGTTATACTTTTTAGCTATTTACGTTTGAAATATACGATCCTGGCAAAGTTTCTTCAATTAATTTTCTATTTTATCATTTGCAGTTTGTTCGAGATTAGAATATTATATGGTGACTGACGTCTTTTAAATGCTTAATAAAAGAAAAAAGAAACAGTAAGCTTCTCTGCGGAGACCTAATTAATAAAATGTTTCTTCATGACGAGAAATTATTATTATGGAAAGTTTGCAATAATTAGTTCTGTTCTCCAGTACGTTTCAGATATTGTTCATTATTGTATAATATTATTGGACCTGTGCACTTATGTTCAGATATTGTTCATTATTGTATAATATTATTGGACCTGTGCACTTATGTTCAGCTATTGTTCATTATTGTATAATATTATTGGACCTGTGCACTTATGTTCAGCTATTGTTCATTATTGTATAATATTATTGGACCTGTGCACTTATGTTCAGCTATTGTTCATTATTGTATAATATTATTGGACCTGTGCACTTGTGTTCGGATATTGTTCATTATTGTATAATATTATTGGACCTGTGCACTTATGTTCGGATATTGTTCATTATTGTATAATATTATTGACCTGTGCACTTATGTTCGGATATTGTTCATTATGTTCAGACCTGTATTGTTCATTATTGTTATAATATTATTGGACCTGTGCACTTATGTTCATTATTGTATAATATTATTAAACCTGTGCACTTATGTTCATTATTGTATAATATTATTGGACCTGTGCACTTATGTTCAGATATTGTTCATTATTGTATAATATTATTGGACCTGTGCACTTATGTTGATATTGTTCAATTGTATAATATTATTACCTGTGCACTTTGTTCAGTATTGTATATTATTATTCTGTGCAATTTAAAAGTAGTTTGCGTATTAATATTATGACTATTAATTTCTAATCAGTATTTACCTAATACACTTTACAAATATCGTTTCTGTTGTTTCCATAACTTATCACAAATTTTGATCCGTCCTATCGTCTCAGCAGATTTACCGCATGTTTACAACGATAACATTCAGGTTCGAACACTCGTCATCGGTAGAGCTCACACACTTCTAGTTGTGTAGCTTCGTGCTTTACAGAAAGCAATATACATTTTTTAGAAATTTCGGGAACGAAGAAATACTCACCACTTTCTTCAAGATGGCCGAATGTTACGATAAACAACAGCCTCATTAGTAATATCTGATCAGAATTAAGATAGAACTGACTATTTAATGTAACCAAATTAACATTCAGTTCTAATTAAGGATGTGCAATGTCATAAAGATTTATAATAATTACAATATGTTAAGCAATCAGTTGAGTAACCTCGTATTTACCGATGTTTTCACCTGTCAAATTACACCATATTCAGCCAGGTTTAGGAGTTTTAGGTGGCTCGTAAATCAAAATATTAGGCTAACAATGTAAAATAATCCGCACGATAAAAATATACAAATTACACGTTTTCTTTAAACATATATCTGTGTGTTTTTTATGTTGTTGTTGGTTTATCATGTCTTCACAAGCATCTTCAGTTTTCTAACCACATTCAGACAAACCATGCTAAAAAACTGGGAATTGTTTACTTATTCTTTGATAGTTTGTTCAGGCAGAGTATTCACGATGAAGTTTTGTAGAAAGGACGGCAACTGCCCGTTGTGGAGACACAAGTGAAGAGGATAACGTTCCATTTTACGAAGTTTCATCATTGTTTACTTATGTTAATTTCTCAAACTGGCTTTTTCCTGAATGTAAAACAAACATGCCTGTGAAACTAATACGTTTCTCCTCTCTAAAGAAATCTTTTCGAAAAGGAAGAAATTCCTCAGATTTCTCTAGTAGATTTGAAAGGGATTTTCTTCTTGTTATTTGATCAACAAAATGGATTACAAATATACTTTTTAAATTTTACTGTTTCTGTACGGTTATTAGACTAAAAGCTCTTTTGACAAAGATATTAAGTTGACACCTTAAGATCTCCAGGTGGTAGAAATGGAAGTATTTTAATGAATTAGCCGGAACAAAGCTAAGAAAAACAGTGTTAATTTATAGTATTATGGGAAAATTCTTGAGATGTTCCTTGCATTGTTATTTACAAATCTTCAGGTCACTAACCTTACACGGAAGCGTAAACCGTTGAAAATATGTTACCTGAGTTGAAAAATACTTCATGTAGACTGAATACAGTAAACTGAATTAAATAGTTAATTTTGTTTTTCTTCCCAAAGTTCGACTTTTTTTATTTCACATCATGGACACTGTTGTTAGTGAGTCTTATATCTAGTACCAAGATGGGAAGGGAAAAAAAATGATGGTATACTTACAGTAGACTGTAAGCAGTTATATTCTACTTAAAAGTCAGTTTCTAATTGCGTTCTGTTTTGTCGCACAGTGTAAGAATTATGTTTATGAATCAGATGTTTGATTTTAGAGCAAAGCCACACTGGGACATCTGCTGTATCTACCGCAGAAATTGAGTTCCAGATTATTGGGTTGTAAATCCATTAATATACCGCTTACCCATTTGGGGGTGCGGAGAATTTTATTCGTAAAATTCCGATTTCAGCCTGAAACATACAGCACTGTGCGAAAACATTAGAACAAGAGAAATTCTGACATTCTTTCCATTTTATGGGTAATTTTTCCATGTCATTACAGAATGTATATTTCGACACTACAGTAATGCTTCACTGATACATGTTAACAGTTGAATGAACCAGGATGAGAGTGCTTATCATTCTTTACAATTCTCATACTCTTGTAACAAGGGCATGTCATGAGAGTTCTGTTTGAATGAACATACTGATCAAATGTATGGTTTGAAATAACTGTTATGGTACTCCATGCAATGTATATACAAAAAAGCATGGAAGGAGCTAACATAACACAAGAAATCAATTTAATAACACTCCACAAATAAACCTTGATAAAAACAGTATTTAATTCTATATATTAAGTTTTGTTGTCATACCACAGTCCAAACAGCGTAGAGAATTGTCAGTAGAGCAGTGTGTTCATATAAAGCTTTATGTACTGGTTGGACTCTCTGACAAATGTTTCAGGCTTGAAATGTTCCTAAAACACTGTCAAGTTTACCCTAAATTGTGAGACCGAGACATGTACATTTTAAAACAGGAAAGGAAGACACAGAAAATCTAAATTCAACGATACTGATGTTAAGAGTCATTGTTTATGCAGCCTTCAGGACAGAAGGAATACTGACGCTGATCTCAAGCATGAGACAAACAACCATGTACCAAATGACAGAAAAGTGTCCAGATCTACAGTATCAATAAAACTAAATGAGAATGGAATATTTGGTTGTGTAACAGTTTAATAAACTTTAGCTTTGATTTCCAAATGTTGTCAAGAGACTGAATTTTGCTAAAAAGTACAAAAGCTGGAAAAGGTTGTTATGGACGGATGAGTCCAAGTTTGAAATATCTGATTCAAAGCGTAGGTTGTACATCCGAGGTATGAAGAGTGAAAGATACTTACTTCAATACATATCATCTACCGAGAAACATGGGGAGGTGGTGTAATGGTTTGGGGCTGTTTTGTGCAGAGGCGACAGGAGATACTTGCAAAATAGAAGGAATAATGGATCAGCATCAGATACTAATCCATCATGGTATATCCAATGGTTTGTGTACTATTGACAAGGAATCCCACTACCAAGGAGATATTGACCCTAAACACTCATCCAACCTGTGCAGTAATTACTTAGCAAAGCAATGTTGGAGTCATTTAAATAATACAATGACCCCCACATAGCACCGATTTCAACCAATTGATGAGATCTGAGATTTGATTGATCAAGAACTTGCCAAATAAAAAAAAATTACTTTCAATGAAACTTTATGGTAGTGTATTACAGATACTTGGAGTAAAATTCCAAAGAACACTTTGATTAAATATGTTACAACAATGCCTGAAAGACTGTCTGCTGTTATTAAAGCAAAAGGGGCCCATACAATATTAACTGTTTGCTGAATTCAAACACTTCCACTGAGTTTCGGTTGTACTAAATATGAAGATTAATAACATTTTAAAGTTTTACCTGTGATTTACTTTTCATCGTTTTTTTAAAGTAGCCTGAAATCTAATTTTTGACTTTATCTTAATAGTTTTGCACAGTACTTAAAATCATTTTGATGGTTGAATCACGTTTCACTTTTTTGTCTCGTTTCGCAGTTATCACTGAACATATGAATGTACTGTGATTTATTTTAGTGTTAGAGAGAGGCTTTCTTTATTTTTGCTAAAATATCATGTAATTCACGAACCTGTTGAAAGGTTCAAGTAGATAATTTACTGTAGAAATCAACATAAAAGGATTTAATCAACGAATTTCTCCTACGAAACAGCTACTGCATTTACTCAACAACGAATTTTAGTAAGCACAAAGCTACACAACTGGCTATCTGTGCTCTGCCAATCACGGATGTAAACACCAAATTTTTACAGCGTTAACCTGCAAACTTAACCTTGAGCCACTGACAGGGTTACCCAAATTCTACTTCTTTCAAAATTGAAAACCAAAAAGCTACTCCATTATTCTTTTATGCTGGCTTTAGGCTTAGATGAATTTCACTTTTTTAGAATGGATTCTATGGATGTTGAAAAAAAACCAGTATATCCCAAAATTGTAAAATATTTCTTAACAGTGAACACTTATGTGGTATTTACTTTTATAGTAGCTATCACTGATAACACTCTGTAACAAAAGTTTTACTTTTTCTTGTTCCTGGACAGAAAGTGTTATTTCCCAATTGCTTATGCCTAAAGTAAATGGAAAAAACCTATTTTTCTCTTCAAACTTTGCTTTTTTGATCTGGGAGCGTATAAGAACACTGTATTTTGGGGCTGATACGTGAAAGTGATTTACATTACAGTAGCAAATCTCGAAATTCATTTTTGTATAACTTTAGTATAAATACATGTAAATCTTGATTCATATGTTGTTTTATTCAGACCTTATGTGAATGAAAATATGCAAATTTGCCCGTTTTTACACAAAAATAAGTTAATTTCTAAATTTCATTATCCAGGCCAAAAGCAAAGTTTGAAGGGAATAATAGCCATTTACTGTACTTTTACAACATAAGCAGTTAAAAAATAACACATACTATCCAGGAACAAAATTTGTGTTACATAGTGTTATTACTTTGGTTTCATCATTAAGCTAACATTTTGAAATAATTCATTATTCTTAGCTTAATTAATTAATTAATGGTTCAATCAGTTTTAACGTCACGTATACACTAAATTAAACAGTGATACCACTCAAACAATTCCCAGATTTAGCTTATAGGTTTCTCCTAGAACTGAGCTTTATTTTGACGTCAGAAGCAAAGTTCTTCGACGAATTATAAGAAATTCGATAATATTCCATAGTATTTGAACAACCAATCATTAAGGATATACATTTTTTCACTTCAACTTCCAGCTTCTAAAACATGACACCCTAAACTGTAGTTACTTACCCTACTGTTAATTCAGTTCTGTTCCTTCCATGTTCGAACATAGGTCTGTGACGTGATGACATCCAGTAACCATTATCTGACTTTTGTATGTTTCTTAACTTTTAGACATTAGCAGGGATGATAGGAGTTACGATACAATACGAACTATGTCTCTGACTAAACACCATTCAACAGTTTCTTCACTTTAGCAAACAAAGTCTCTCCTTACGAGTGACTTTTCAAAAGTTTCTTCACTTTAACAAACAAAGTCTCTCCTTACGAGTGACTTTTCAAAAGTTTCTTCACTTTAACAAACAAAGTCTCTCCTTACGAGTGACTTTTGAACAATTTCTTCACTTTAACAAACAAAGTCTCTCCTTACGAGTGACTTTTCAACAGTTTCTTCACTTTAACAAACAAAGTCTCTCCTTACGAGTGACTTTTCAACAGTTTCTTCACTTTAACAAACAAAGTCTCTCCTTATGAGTGACTTTTCAAGTTTCTTCACTTTAACAAACAAAGTCTCTCCTTACGAGTGACTTTCCAAGTTTCTTCACTTTAACAAACAAAGTCTCTCCTTACGAGTGACTTTCCAAGTTTCTTCACTTTAACAAACAAAGTCTCCCCTTACGAGTGACTTTTCAAGTTTCTTCACTTTAACAAACAAAGTCTCTCCTTACGAGTGACTTTTGAACAGTTTCTTCACTTTAACAAACAAAGTCTCTCCTTACGAGTGACTTTTCAAGTTTCTTCACTTTAACAAACAAAGTCTCTCCTTACGAGTGACTTTTGAACAGTTTCTTCACTTTAACAAACAAAGTCTCTCCTTACGAGTGACTTTCCAAGTTTCTTCACTTTACCAAACAAAGTCGCTCCTTACGAGTGACTTTTCAAAAGTTTCTTCACTTTAACAAACAAAGTCTCTCCTTACGAGTGACTTTTCAACAGTTTCTTCACTTTAACAAACAAAGTCTCTCCTTATGAGCGACTTTTCAAGTTTCTTCACTTTAACAAAGTCTCTCCTTACGAGTGACTTTCCAAGTTTCTTCACTTTAACCTAGTCTCTCCTTACGAGTGACTTTTCAACAGTTTCTTCTCTTTAACAAAGTCTCTCCTTACAAGTGACTTTCCAAGTTTCTTCACTTTAACAAACAAAGTCTCTCCTTACGAGTGACTTTTCAAAAGTTTCTTCACTTTAACAAACAAAGTCTTTCCTTACGAGTGACTTTTCAAAAGTTTCTTCACTTTAACAAACAAAGTATCTCCTTACGAGTGACTTTTCAACAGTTTCTTCACTTTAACAAACAAAGTCTCTCCTTATGAGTGACTTTTCAAGTTTCTTCACTTTAACAAAGTCTCTCCTTACGAGTAACTTTCCAAGTTTCTTCACTTTAACAAACAAAGTCTCTCCTTACGAGTGACTTTCCAAGTTTCTTCACTTTAACAAAGTCTCTCCTTACGAGTGACTTTTCAACAGTTTCTTCTCTTTAACAAAGTCTCTCCTTACAAGTGACTTTTGTTTTTAATCTTAACATTAAGTCACTTATCTCTGAGTTTGAGTCAAGTTAGTGACCTTGCCAGTTTGACTTTACATAACTACATGACTATTCGTATATTGTCTGCAGCCACTTATTACCAGGTTCCTGTTTGATCCGGATGATGTTTTGGGTTTAACCAACTATCATCATAAGGCTTTCTATACATGACTTATTCTAAGCACAAGTATGTTTCAATGTTTTAAATATTGTCATACTGACTATCTAACCAATAGCGTAAATAGATATGGCTATTCTAATTAACTGATTTCGAAATTACGTAGTTTATGTAGATTGTATGGATTACTTTGAAACAGTGGATAATGCAGTCATATGCGTGCTCGTAATTATATATATAAAACGTTAGCTATTATTAATTAATACATTCATATTTATTAGAAACTGATAGCAGTGAAAATCTGTTGGTTCAATGGGATCTTGGTTGATTTACTGAGTGCGACATCTGGAAAATAAGTGCCAATATTCGAAATGGAAGGTTAAAACATATAAAAATTATTTGAAATTTCATTTAAATTATACGAAGTAGATATCGGTCAAGATGTATATATGTGTGTGTAGTTTCAGAACTGAGTCTAACAGTAAGGAAACTGTGGTGGTATTTAAGTTTTAAGCAAAGTCGTTATTTTAGGAACTAAATCACGAACTAGTGTAAATATTTGTTAGTTTTTAATCAAAGTTTTAGTTTGATTTAACTCAATTTTAAGTTTCCTTTACTAAGCCCCTAATCCCATTGCTTATGAAGTTTCAAATGCAGCCCAATATATGATTCAATTTTAAATAGATTCTTTTATTTTGTTTAGTACTATCATCTTATTCAGATTATGGAAATCATTTAGATTAAAGACTGTTTATTTGTTTTAGAGAATAGTCATATTAGTTTATCTGCTATGTCCACCGCGAGGAATCAAACTCCGAATTCAGGTGTCGTAAGTCCGTAAACTTGCTCCTGTACCACGAGGAGACAAATAGAAAGGAGCCGACATCAGTCAAGAAATACAAGTAATCACAAAGTTTGGAGTGTTTGTAAGTGACAAACGAAGAGTAATTTAAATATCTATATGTCTTTAGTTGTGATTTTACAAAGTTAAAACAATTCTTTGCAATTAGCACTGATACAACAACACATTCTATTGGAATATGAGTTATGTTACATGCCACGTTTAGTTAAACCACAAAACCATCTATCTATGTAATCATATGCTGAACAAAAGTATAAAACTGCATGCCAATCAGCGTTAATAGCAGTCAAACACAAATTTAGATGGTTTAGGCTCTCAACACAGAGGACGTCTATGTAACGTGCAACATCTAAGATCTGCTTTCGATAGAACATCCCACTGTTACATAATGCCAATTTGTATACATTAAAGGTCTGGGTGACATTATGTAATAAAACATAGAGATACCACTCTACATAGTGTGCTGTTCTTAAAAACATATCATTATGGCTCGATATGACCGACTGCTAGAAGGACAGGTTCTAGCTGATATGGTACCGTCGGAACATATCATTAAAGTTATTAATGAATTTCACTTACTGAAATATATGTATATAAACAGCCATAGGTTATCTGCTGCTAGTAGAATTAATTATGGACGATCTGATACTACTGGTATATACCTTAAGGTATATATATGAACTTCTAATACAAGATTATATCATTCGAGTTCTAGATGAATTGATGCTAGTAGAATATAGAGGATTTCAAACGGCCTGATGCTACTAGTACATATCACAGGACTTCAAGATGGTCTGATGCTACTGTAATATACTTTAAGATCTATAGATGATCTACTACTACCAGGATCTACGACTACAGATGGTCTAACGTTACTATAATAAATCATTAAAACTGTCTTCATGATAACAAAAAACATTAGGGCTCAAACATATGTAATAAATCATAGCCACACAAAAACAAACAAAACTGTAAAACGCTAGCGTTTTCGACTTATGTGAAACAAACGCGATATTGCACGTCCACCTTTTTCCATCTGTTTTATGACAACACGATAATCAGATAAACTACATTTTGATGAACATATTCATGCAACAGTTTTTATTCATTTTACTTTTGTTCTGTTTCTTTAAGAATAAATATCAGTGTGTTTATTCTAACTATCATAATAAACAGTAACGTGGATGGAGGTCAAACGACACCTTTTTTTTTAAAGCGCAAAGCGACGCGATGAGTGCCCACGACAGGTATCGAACTTCACTTTTAGCGTTATAAGACCACAAACTTACCGCTGTGTCTCCGAGGAACCTTTAAAGATATAGTTTTAGGTAATAAGAGTCGGATGCGTTACTTTTTCCACATGTATCAACGTTACCATATTGTACAACAATGTGAAAGAGTTGAGAAAATATTTCACAATTTCAAGACCACATATATTAATTATTACACTTTCAGATAATAATATAAGATGAAAATTGAAGCATAAAAGAGCACGAAATGTTTTCGCACCTTGTTATAGATGCACAAATATGGGTTTGTTAGTTGATTAAGGTTTGGTTTGTTTTGAATTTCGCGCAAAGCTCCTCGAGAGCTATCTGCGCTAGCTGTTCCTAATTTAGCAGTGTACGACTGGAGGGATGCCAGCTAGTCATCAACATCCATCGCAGACTCTTGGGCTACTCTGTACCAACGAATAATGGGATTGACTGTAACATTATAACACCCCCACGGCTGAAAGGGCAAGCATGTTTGGTGTGACGGGGATTCGAACCCGCGACATTCGGATAACTAGTCGAGTGCCTTAACCACCTGGCCATGCCAGGGCTTGATTACGGTAGCACTAATTATGTATGTTCTGAAACAGTTTTATAAACTAAGCTCCCTTATTCAGAAAAAAAAAATTAGAGAAGTCTTGCTGTGATAGATTTAAAAAAAAAAAGTTAGAAAATTCTTTGCAATAGGTGAACAAAAACATAGTGGCGACTTCGGTAATAATAAAAATGAGACATTTAAAAAATTCTGTCATTTCTTTGTAATTATCAAATGTAGAATTCAATTCTTTACTTTGTATGCTTAGTTTTTAGTATTTTGTAGATTGTTATTTTTGAAAGAATAGTTGTTAAAATCTTATGAGAACAAAACATTATATACATGTAAGTATTTTCTTTACACCACTAGTGTTTGTCCAGAATAGTGTGCGCGCGTTTTTATTATAAAAAAGCCATATCGGTGTAACGGCTGTGTCCACCGAGAGGAATTGAACCTCCAATTTTAGCGTTATAAATCTGTAAACGTACCGCTGTCTCGGCGGGTGACTTGTCGTGAATGTAAACTTTTTCTTAAACTAGCTGAGAAGTAGGCTAGTAAATGCGTTCTTTAGTCTGGGTCTATTGTACTTTAAAGGTAGACATACGTACATATGTACATACACACATACATATACTGTATATCACCGTTTAGACGTGGATCTCTCTTCGATCGTGATGTGACTTAGTGATTTCCATTTCTTGTAGCGACTGGTTGGGGTCACCACTGTAATAGTTTCTGGTTGTCTGTTACATTGCTTTTGAATTTCGCACAAAGCTACACGAGGGATACCTGTGCTAGCCGTCCCTAATTTTGCAGTGTAAGACTAAAGAGAATGCAGCTATTCATCACCACCCACCGCCAACTTTTGGGCTACTCTTTTTACCAACGAATACCTGAATTGATCATCACATTATAACGCCCCCACGGCTGAAAGATTACTAGTCGAATACCTTAACCACCTGGCCATGCAGGGCCCTGTTACTTTAGAACATGAAACATGTTAATTTTCCTTTATTTTAATGGCAAACATGCGAATATTAGTCATTTGCTTATAGAATAGTTTTCTAGAACTAGAACGTGTTATCTTCAGCAGCTTACAGCTTACACAGGTTATCTTCAGCAGCTTACAGCTTACACAGTGTAATACTCTGGTTGAAAAGTTCGATAGGTTTAGCGTTTTATATTAACTTCTTTAATAACGAAGAAACAATAATAAATCTTGCGATTGGACTTTTAAATTTTTTATCAGAATCTATTTCCCATGCATAAATATAAAAACACAGAAGTTTAGCTGATTTTCCAAAAGTTAATATGTAGTTTTTACCTCTAGACACATTCGTCACATTTTATGGGATTCTTTATAACGTTAGTGCCTTGAAAACTTAACAGTATTTTACTATAAAATAAAAACCATTCCCAAGCATGAATTGTTTAGTATCTTCAGTTTATTTCTCTATAGCTATTACAAAATTTAAAAAATCATATTGTGATTCTAATAGTTAAGAAAATTCAGTAGCTGAAAACTCACAAGATATTACAACAAGGAAACCATATTGAAGGGTTTATCCGTAGAGAATACTCAGAATAGGCCATCTTTATGAGAAACTAACTTTGTTGATAGCCATTGTATCGCCAAAGCCATAAAAAATATTCCACCATATTACACGACTATTTAATATCTTTCGTAGAAGAGCGCCAAAAGAAGAAATGTAGAAGCTGGTGGTGGTTTCTGAATGACAACTGATTCATATCTGGCTCGAGTGGCTTACTAACAACATCAAGAGAACTTTGAATGTATCACGTCATTCGAATGGAGTGACTGAACGTATTTCACATATAAGAACAGAATTCCTCAGTACAATACTTCGTTACCGTGTTATATTAACGGCTGAAAAGATATGGGAATACAATCCACAACTTAACTTTCGCGACCCGTAAGTAAGTAAACGTGAGATATAAGAGCAGAATGTCAGTTTAACGACTCTGTATAAATTAATAATTATGGTTTGTTTCAAGCTTTAATACATAAAACTATTACCTGGGCTACTTATAACAAAATATTTAACACATTTTGTAAATTATAATACGGTTATATATGTGTTCGCATATATAACCTTTTTGATATTTTTATATTAACAAAACTGTTTTCAGAAGCCTGTACTTTAGGCTAAGTAAAATACTCTAACACTAAATAGTTTTCCATTGGTTGTTAATTTATTTGGAATTAGGTTTTAACTAAGAAACTAAGATAAAATAGACGTTGAAAGAATGTAAAATGCATTGGATGATGCTATATATAATATATATTATATATACAATTATTATTTATTTAGGCATTTTTGTTTTCAATAATTATAAACATTACACATGTTGTTATATAGTTTATAATTAAATATCTGTCCTTTTAGTTCAAGTATTTATCTATCTTTAATTATGCAGTTGAAAGGTAAACAAATGTGACCGATTTCACTTTATAGAATAAAATTAGCTATTAATTTATATCCTTGTCGTTTGGAGTTATCTTTCTTAAAGGTAACACCAACTAAAATACTTTCATTAAAATTGTATTTAAATCATATTATTTCTTCTACAACTACAGCAGTTCAGCGATTGCCATTAGATACGTAAAACTATCAATGCTAAGAAGTTAAAAGGCTGTGCATTACGTTTCTAAATTAGAATCAAATTCATATAACATTCAAAACACGTATAACCACGATTTCACTGTTTATAGTACAACTACAGTTTTACTACACATTTAACACAGCGTACAAGTGATTTGGAACATTATCTTTACTTTAACATGCCAATCGCTTTGCAACTCGAAAGAAACAACAACACAACAACGAATTTAGACGACATCTTACTGAATTCAAACAGCTTCTGCCATTCAGAATTCATTCAGGAGCATACCTTCGGTAATCGTTCTCTCCGTCGGAACCATCATCCAAAAGTAAGCTCGCTAGCGTGTAGAGTCGTTCCAAGTCCTCGGCATTGTCTGTGTTATATAATTGGTGGCGCTGAATGATTTGCCCCCATTGACCGTTGTCGTCTAACCTTGGCATTTGCGGTGACCTCTTCTGGCTTGGTAGCACAAAATACCGGTAATCAGTTGGGTAAGAGAAGGAACGTCGCATGATCTCCCTGTAAGGGTTTCGCCACATGACCTCCGACTCGGCGTTTTCTTCTTCCGTAGGGTAATTGTTGGAGTATAAAGTAGGCAAAGGTACGCCATCTGGCGGAAGCATCATCTCTGTGTTTTGCACGTCATTAATAGGAAACGGTCGCCTATCTTGATAGGGAACGTCCTGCCGCAAGTGACCCTACGATATTAATTTAATTTAAAAAAAAACAAACGCTTCATCTAAGTTTAACATTCATCAAGATATGACCTTCTTGTCTTTACGAAGAATTATCAAGCGTATCCTACTTTGATCTATGATCATATTCTAAGTTAAATCTAATTATGTTTTCTTGTTCTATGTTTAACACTACAACGTAAAACAGTGACTTTATAACAGTGAAAAATTGCCTATGATTAAGAAAGTTATTTTGGTGAGTTGATGAAGTGCAACTTAATGAGACGAGTTACGTTCAACTATCATTAGTACAATTTATAATTTGTCGTGAAACACGATAAGCTGTTATTGTTTTGAATTAAGCACAAAGCTACTCAATGGCTATCTGTGCTCTACCTACCACGGGTATCGAAACCCGGATTTTAGTGTTGTAAGTCTGCAGACATACGGCTGAGCCACTAGAGGGCGATGGTAAGCTAGTCATGATAGGACTTAAGTTAGTCCAATAAAAATTGGCATGAACTTAAATATTTAGTAAAAGAGGCAAATGTTTAAGCCAATTTCTTTCTTTCGGTGCAAGGAACGTGTAAAAATCAAACCTTGGGGAAATGTGCTTTTTTAATTTTTATTTCAAACTTCAGAATGGTGATCAATTGACCTAAACACTTTATATATTAACTTCTACACCAAATACAATCAGGGTTTTAATGAATGTGTCTATTTTTTACGGCTAAAGAATCTAATGAAACGGTTTGTTTGTTTGTTTTTGAATTTCGCACAAAGCTACTCGAGGGCTATCTGTGCTAGCCGTCCCTAATTTAGCAGTGTAAGACTAGAGGGAAGGCAGCTAATCATCACCACCCACCGCCAACTCTTGAGCTACTCTTTTACCAACGAATAGTGGGATTGACCGTCACTTTATAACGCTCCCACGGCTGAAAGGGCGAGCATGTTTGGCGCAATGGGGATGCGCACCCACGACCCTCAGATTACGAGTCGCACGCCTTAACACGCTTGACCATGCCGGGCCCTAATGAAACGGTGCTTGACCTAACAACATAGCTGTCGTTTATGAACTGTGCAGATTTCTCATTGCCTAAATGTATTTCTGCTTTTCTAATATGAGTTCAACATAAATCTTATAACAACAACAACAGAAATGAATCAATTAAAATGTTTGGCTTGTCTTAAGCCTCAGCTGCTGTAAAATGTTCCTGGAGAGACCCGTTTAAGACAGATTGGTCTGAAAGATGACAAACCCTCTGACAAGTATATGGACAACAGTGTCTTTTCAGATACTATAATATATGCTGCAGAGAAAGAATGGTAAAATCTTTATCATTTATTTCGTTTAGGTTTTTTAAATTGCCATCGTACTGAGGAATACGTTTCTCTGATAGGGTGTCTCAACCTCACGGGAGTTGACAGCAAGAAGAACCCCTGTCTTTGTATTTGTGAATGAAACGTCTTGACGTTTTACAAGGAAACTGCCATAGCTAACACTTTCTTTTTTTGACACAAGTTCAATTCTGTTGATGCATGAATGTTGTCCAGGATGACGAGGACCAGTAATCAAAATGGAGTTTTTCAGTACATAGTAAACCTTTGGAGCAGTGTGAACATTTCGTCATCGCTAATAGAGAAAATAATCACGTGATTTTATTCCAACTCTTCCAACAAGTAAGATTTGTTTTCAGACGTATGACGTTTCGATTACTGGTGAGATTATTATTAAATAAAGAGTATCTTGTCTTACGTGTTCTCAAAACTTACAGATTTTACAGTAAGTTAAGTTTTGATAAACTATATCAGTAAGTAAATTCGAAAATAAACTACCAATCGTGTGATTCGTTTGTAGTTAAACACAAAGCTACACAATAGGATATCTGTGCTCTGCTCAAGCAAGATAGATATCGAAACCTGTCTTATGGCGTTGTAATTCCGCAGACATACGATGTGCCACTAGGGGGCTAGTCATGTGACAACGTGATTTTTTTTTTGCTTTTTGGAACAATGAAGAAATTATTAACTTAATTCCTAAAACTGCATTTGTTAATCCAATCCACACAAGTTATCCAAAAGTCTTAAACTGCCATCATCCTCATGGAGATCCAAACAGAAATATTGTCGATTGGTTAAAAGTACTTACTGATTAGCACCCACTACAACTCTTTCGATATGACTTGTTATAATATGTCATGTCATACACTGTCTTTATTACGCTACGTTAATGGTTGTAGGGGAAATGGTGTTGGACCCGGTAGAGGGCAGACTCACAAACAGCTTTTCATTTTTGTCAATTAGAAAATTAGGGTAAATTAGTAAATTAATTAGTAAATTAATTAATTAGTAAATTAATCGCTATACATTATGTCTGAGCTTGGACATTGTTACGTCATTTTTACTGGGCCCGGCATGGTCAAGCGTGTTAAAGCGTTCAATTTGTATTTCATGTCATTACGAACTTTACTCTGTCAGTAATTTCGACAATGTTAGACCTTTAGCTTAAATAATATTTCTACTGAAAGACCAAACTTTTACCGAAAAAGTTTATAACCCAATAAATTATAACATGAATAAACACAACTTTCTTTTCGATAGAACTGACTTTGTCTGGTGGTGGGGATCGGATCAATACTCGAGTATCTTTCCAAGAAATTCAAAACAAACAAACATTTTTACTGACCTAATTATATTATTGGTTCATTTTAACTACCGGAAACTATGTAGTAATGTTATAATTGATATGCCAGTTAAATATTAACTTTAAACCACGGCTTAAAGGATGAGCATGTTCGATGTACTTCAGTACGCAACTAATATAACCAATAAATTATAACATGAATAAACACAACTTTCTTTTCGATAGAACTGACTTTGTCTGGTGGTGGGGATCGGATCATGTCATCGAACATGCTCATCCTTTAAGCCGTGGTTTAAAGTTAATATTTAACTGGCATATCAATTATGACATTACTACATAGTTTCCGGTAGTTAAAATGAACCAATAATATAATTAGGTCAGTAAAAATGTTTGTTTGTTTTGAATTTCTTGCAAAGATACTCGAGGGCTATCTGCGCTAGTCGTCCCTAATTTAGCAGTGTAAGACTAAAATCATCTTAACCTGAAGATGACCTAGGAAGGTCGAAACGTTGTTCTCTCCTTATCAATAAAAGGGTTAATACCCATACCAGCCGTTCTGAGCAACATACGTTTGTTCCTGGGTCTTCTGAGACCACCGTTAAGTACTGAAGTTTTTGCTATTCTAATTGGAATGCTGCAAATGACAAAAAAGAAAAAGATATCTAAGTTCAGCTGTTTTGAGTAAAAATAAGTTGATCAAAACATATTTTCGGTAAAAGTTTGGTCTTTCAGTAGAAATATTATTTAAGCTAAAGGTCTAACATTGTCGAAATTACTGACAGAGTAAAGTTCGCAATGACATGAAATACAAATAAAAAACGAAAAAAACTCGCATAAAATCAAATGAAAATTAGTCCTCCCCGACAGGAGAGAATGAATAGATAACAAATGCATGAACGAAACAGAATCGTTGTAAGAATGAGGTTTAACGGAGAACGTCTCAGCCACGTCACGCATTCACTGGTTGAGCCCTAACCACCTCACCATGCCAGGCCGAATAGAATCACGAGTTAAAGTGTTCACCTTAACACGGTCTGATATACAAAGTGGAGGTGAAATGTGTTATGTCCAGAGTTATGTTAATTTTCTGTATGAACTTTACAAAGTCGCCTTAAATTATCTGCATCAAGGGCTAGTTTAAGACAAAAAGAATTCACAGGTTTTAACAACACCCACATGAAAATCGTCAAGCAGGTACATAACCTATTATTGTTTTGAATTCTTACGTAGATGTGCTGGTTTGTTTGTTTTGTTTTGGAATTTCGCACAAAGCTACTCGAGGGCTATCTGTGCTAGCCGTCCCTAATTTAGCAGTGTAAGACTAGAGGGAAGGCAGCTAGTCATCATCACCCACCACCAACTCTTGGGCTACTCTTTTACCAACGAATAGTGGGATTGACCGTCACATTATACGCCCCCACGGCTGGGAGGGCGAGCATGTTTAGCGCGACGCGCGCGCGAACCCGCGACCCTCGGATTACGAGTCGCACGCCTTACGCGCTTGGCCATGCCAGGCCTAGATGTGCTGGTTACTGAGACATTGAGGTATAATTGTAGTTTCTGTACAGTTATGACGCTCGAAAGTAACACATAAAATATATATACTTATTTTAGAGAATTTCAACGAAATATTGCTGTTTAGTTATATAAGATTTCCACAAAGAAAAAAAAACACTGAATTGTAAACTAAAATCAGATATAGCTTGTCGCCTGTTTGAAATAGCCGCTACGTATGATACTCACGTGTCACACCAGCAAAATCTCTTCCTTATGATAATTGAGTTGAACTCACTACATCTACATTTAAAAGCTTAAATACATCCACCTATCGGAATATCTAGGGTATGAAAATTAAAAATATATATTATTTTAAATAAAACAAACAAATTGAAAAGCACTTATAAGAAATAAAAATACAGAATTAATATTTTAATGAATGACATCTAAACAAGAAATAAAAAGTAAAAAAACTTGTTTTTCAGTGAATTTTTTCACCGTTGTAAAAAACGAACCTCGTACTGTTTCTCTTGGCTAAGAGCGTTCAACCATTTAAGTATTTGTTCCACATCTGCGTGTCGTTTTAAACGCATGGCCCGCCTAGGAAATCGTCGAGCGGCGTTTAACATTTCGTCCATGTTATTTTTTAAATTTCTTTTTCTCATGTAGCTCCTTTTTCGACGATAGATGGCGTCACTATAATCATATGGCCTGTACTGCGAGTAATCGTCTGAAATAAATGAGAGACAATTAGAATTGGTGTTTATTGTTATCAACAGACATAAGTAGAGGTTGCCCAAACTTACAAAACGTTTTTCGGTACATTTATAATGAGAAATTATAATAGTCGTTATTTTGGATATTTTTTTTTTTTTTTTTTTAGTGCAAAGCTACACATTGGGTTATCTGCGCTCGCCCACATTGGAAAATCGAAATTCGGATTTCATTATTGCAAGTATGTAAAGTTACTATTGTCTCATCGGAGGATTACTTACTACTTTTGTTACAATTACAGTTTGTTATGTTAATTAATTAATCTTAAATTAGTTCAGTCCTTTCTCTATCAAGCTATCCCTCTTTTGGTAAATACAATCGACTAACACATTTACTTGTTTTAAAGCAAAAAACACGTTAGGATCTCTGCTGTACCCACCGCGGGAAATCGAGCCTCGGATGTTGGGGTTATTAGCCAATAATCTTACTGCCTTCCCACCATTAAAAAAACAATATGTTTTTCTTGGAGTTTAGCGAAAAGCTCCACAATGGGGTATCTTTGATCTGCTCACTACGAGTACCTAAAACCAGTTTTTCGCGCTATAAGCCTATAGACTTATTATTAGGCACTGGCCGGGTGGGGGTGGGGATTCAATACAGAAAATAAGTTGGAGGGATTTTTCAAACAGAATAAAAAGTAGTTGAAGTAAAGAAACAACCATTTTTAGTCAAATTTATTTAAAATTAAACCTTGTTGGTTTTAACTACACATTCACGAAGTTTCACGTAATTCAAATCAATAAAACACTAAACAGGTTTACTACTGATCTACCGAACCCTAACATGTTTTAAGTTGAGCAAGTTTAAATCTAATCTAGTTTAGAGCACTGGCATATCTCACCATAAATATCAGTTGCTGAGAGAGATCCAGTGGCTCCATCTGACTCAGATCCGTACGGTTCACCTCTGTACGGGTTGGTAACACTTAATACAGAAGGGGTGTCCATATATCCGAAAACGTCCAAGTTTTTATTTAAGCCTTGCTTTTTGTCTTGTTCTTTTCCGTGCAACGATTCATCACCAGCTAAGGAGTTGAATGTATTATTTTGTCTATTATAATTTGGGCAAACATTTAGTAGAATTAACTTTTTTTTTTTTTTTTTTTACATTTATATCATTAAAACTAAACTACTGTAACAACTAGATTATTGTAAGACTTAGTGACTCCTATAATCTTCTGTAACTGTACATCTGTCTGTGACACGACCAAAGCGCTATCTTTAATGACAAAAACGTCCTGCTTTTTAGGAATAAGTAACAGTCTCCTAGTGGGCCACTGTAAGTTTACATACAACGCTAAAAAATCCGAAGTTCGATTCCTCGCGGTGGAAGTAGGGCGTACTACAACATTAGAAAGTTTATTTATGTTAATAATTTGAAAGGCTTAACATGATTGATAACAGATTACAAATGCTGGAAGAATGAATGAATGTAAAATAAATGGAAAGAACAAAACGGTTTGTTTATTTGTTTGTTATTAAGCACAGAATTTGCACAATGTGCTTATTATCTATGTTAAATCCACCACAGAATCGAACCTCTAATTTTAGTGTTAAAAGTCCTTAGGGTTACCCTTGAGCCACAATTGGACATCATGACTATTCAGTATTAACGCTAAGATTAATTCATTTACTATTTCCAAATTTTGTTAAACCAAAAGAATGAAAATATTCTGTTTCCACTCGTTGTTTTTTAATATTTGTTTTTGATGAAGTAATTTCAACCATGATAGAAATAATATTTAATCCATCCTAAATAAAATCATAGTTCTGTATTGCTTACAATAAAATGGCGTTGCAAGTCCATAAACCTATCACTGGCCCATTAGTGCATATACATTCTAGGAAAAAAATGTTTAATTGACTTTAGTAAATAAAATATGTTTCTTGTTTTAAAGTATAAAATTCAACTGAGCGTTTACGCCTCTTGAAAGTAACTAAATTGATAAATATAGCACACCGGATCTGATCCACGCATGCTCAGTGCATCTTTTGTATAGTTACCAGCAGTATTCAGACTTGAAGTGCTCGAAATAGATGTAAAGTTTTACAATTAGCTGTTTATTCTATACAGTTGAGACCCAATTTATCTATGTTGTACGAAGAATAGATACAACCAATAATAAAGTTAATTCTAGAAATCGCGAATTCTTCCTTTGAACTATATTTGGAAAAAATGGAATTAGAATTTGTAGCCTGGATGGGACTTTATCTGCTCAAGGGATAAATGGTCAGATTAGAGACCCTTAAGGTTCAGTTATAGCGGTACCCAGTTTAAAATAAACGTGTTGCAATCAGCCAATGAGGGTTTCGCCTGGCTTTTAATCGAATAATAGCATTGACTACCCTTTTATAAAATATCCACATCTGAAAGTCTGAAGTATGTTCACTGTCATCGCTCTGTAACCCATGACCCTAGGATCCGAAGCCCGACTTCGTAACCACTAGTCCGTGCCTGGCCATAACACCTGGGTAAATTATTCACCGTCATGCATCGATTTCATCAGACAGGGAAACTATAAGGTATTATAATTAGGATTTAGGTTTAGATGTATGATTTTCTTTAACCAATTTTATGTCATGTTTACAAATATACCATAAAGATATAATCCAATGACCTAAAACATTCTCTTTTTTTACATAATATTGAATTGAATTTAACAGACAAAACAATCAAACAAAAACTCACCTGGATATTTGCCAGTTTTATCTTCTGTATGTGAAGATGAACCGTTTTCACCATCAGGCGATTCCGAATCTTCTGAGTTTTGAATTTTTGGAAAATTGTCTGTTGTTGAGGAAGGTTTGTTTTGTTGGTTTCCAAACACGAGTTTCTCTTTTGAACGTTTTTCTGGAATACAGGAAATACACGCTTTAAATTTGAACTTCAGCAAGTTCTTAATCTCTTGAATCATTGAAAACGTAGGCAGTTAGTGTTTAAAAGTATTGCTACTTATTTGCGTATTAAGTAATTTATAATAATGTATTAACATCTGCTGAAACAAATAATGATATTATTTCCAATACTAAAGAGAAAATTTAAAGAATATTTTCGTCGCTTTAGAGATCATATTTTGGATGTCTTGTTGAATTTATCAAAACTAGTATCTCCTTCAGAACTACCCAGATAACTTTCTATGGACCAATTTGTATCGTTACTTCAATTAATCCTGATAAATATTTTAACAATAATTTTTAAATAAACTTTATTATTCCTCTAATGATTTCTGTTTTTCTGTTTCTCTAGTCAGTGTTCCAGCGTGAACAGTCTAAGTTTTAAGGAATATTGCTATAAATCCTTCCGAACATAGTAGGAGATAATACGTCTCTCTTTTCGTGACAACATACTTAAGGTACATTTAGGCCTCTTACAACGAGAAAGAAACCCACTGGTGTGACGTTAAAACACTAAAGCCTACCTTTTGCTCCTAGGTCATTGTTGTTCTCTGTCTTTTTTTCCTGTTCCTGAACAGTCGGAGCTGCTGTTGCCATGACAGCAAGGCAGACCATTAACAGGGTGAAAGTAACAAACTGTCGTTTCATGGCGGTCGGAGATGATCTCCTACAGATAACATATGAACTACGTAAACATGTTAGCTACTTTAATTGTAGGGCAACTCCTTAAATTTGATCATTAATTCGGCTGTCAGGTTTTGGAATGAGATCAAATTTAAACATAGTTAAAACTATTTCTTTTACGTCTCTCAAAAATTACTGATATGTGGTTTTTCTACAAAACAGTAATCATTACATAACTGCACATTCATACTGCGCGCGTGTGTGTAGGGGAAAGTATACACATAAATATATTTGCCTCGTGCTATGGTGTTTATCAATACTTCTGTTTGGACTTCATTTTGGCTGTTATATCGGAAAACAACGGAAGGATGGAAATGTTGTTATATTCTAGTATTTCCTCATCAGAGTTTAGAGTTAATGCACTATTGAGCTTAAATATACGTGCTAATTATATACATGAATGTGTGTGAAGTTATATGTATACGATACAATGTTGCTTTTTGAAAAATAACGGGCTAGATATTTCGACCATAAGTTATGTAAGATTCAAAACACGAGCATTAGTCTGACACACTTGCTAAATGTTGAAACATTTTTAAATAATTGGTAAAACAAGCAATTCTTGAAGCCTGATAGATCTGTTAAATGTTCAGAATTTTTAATAAAATTGGTATTGGAGTTTCTAGTAAATCATTCTTGAAGTCTGAAAAACTCATTAAATGTTCATAAATTTTAATAGAAATGGTACTAAAATTTCTTAGGAATCATTCTTAAAAATTGATGAATCGTTAAATGTTCACAAATTTTAATAGAAATGGTACTGAAATTTCTAGTAAATCATTATTGAAGTCTGAAGAATCGGTAAATGTTCACAAATTTTAATAGAAATGGTACAAAAATATCTGGTAAATCATTATTGAAGTCTGATGAATCGTTAAATG
This sequence comes from Tachypleus tridentatus, assembly GCF_004210375.1. Lineage (NCBI taxonomy): Eukaryota > Metazoa > Arthropoda > Merostomata > Xiphosura > Limulidae > Tachypleus > Tachypleus tridentatus. Next base: position 136,426,107 of record NC_134832.1, on the reverse strand, counting down.
TTCATAAATTTTAATAGATATGGTACTGTGATTTCTAATAAATCATTATTGAAGTCCAATAAACTCGTTAAATGTTCATGAAGTTTAATAGATATGGTACTGTGATTTCTAATAAATCATTATTGAAGTCCAATAAACTCGTTAAATGTTCATGAATTTTAATAGATATGGTACTGTGATTTCTAATAAATCATTATTTTAAGATATGGTACTGAGATTTCTAATAAATCATTATTTTAATAGATATGGTACTGTGATTTGTAATAAATCATTATTTTAATAGATATGGTACTGTGATTTCTAATAAATCATTATTTTAATAGATATGGTACTGAGATTTCTAATAAATCATTATTTTAATAGATATGGTACTGTGATTTGTAATAAATCATTATTTTAATAGATATGGTACTGTGATTTCTAATAAATCATTATTTTAATAGATATGGTACTGTGATTTCTAATAAATCATTATTTTAATAGATATGGTACTGAGATTTCTAATAAATCATTATTTTAATAGATATGGTACTGTGATTTGTAATAAATCATTATTTTAATAGATATGGTACTGAGATTTCTAATAAATCATTATTTTAATAGATATGGTACTGTGATTTGTAATAAATCATTATTTTAATAGATATGGTACTGTGATTTCTAATAAATCATTATTTTAATAGATATGGTACTGAGATTTCTAATAAATCATTATTTTAATAGATATGGTACTGTGATTTCTAATAAATCATTATTTTAATAGATATGGTACTAAGATTTCTAATAAATCATTATTTTAAGATATGGTACTGAGATTTCTAATAAATCATTATTTTAATAGATATGGTACTGTGATTTGTAATAAATCATTATTTTAATAGATATGGTACTGTGATTTCTAATAAATCATTATTTTAATAGATATGGTACTGTGATTTCTAATAAATCATTATTTTAATAGATATGGTACTGTGATTTGTAATAAATCATTATTTTAATAGATATGGTACTGTTATTTCTAATAAATCATTATTTTAATAGATATGGTACTGAGATTTCTAATAAATCATTATTTTAATAGATATGGTACTGTGATTTGTAATAAATCATTATTTTAATAGATATAGTACTGTGATTTGTAATAAATCATTATTTTAATAGATATGGTACTGTGATTTCTAATAAATCATTATTTTAATAGATATGGTACTGTGATTTGTAATAAATCATTATTTTAATAGATATGGTACTGTGATTTCTAATAAATCATTATTTTAATAGATATGGTACTGAGATTTCTAATAAATCATTATTTTAATAGATATTGTACTGTGATTTCTAATCAATCATTATTTTAATAGATATGGTACTGTGATTTCTAATAAATCATTATTTTAATAGATATGGTACTGTGATTTCTAATAAATCATTATTTTAATAGATATGTGATTTACTACTCTGTTTCTTCACCCTTTACTTTTACTTTGCATGAGGTTTACGATATGTATGATAAAAAATAAAAATAACCATCCACAAAAAATATGCCCAGAGAGAAAGGATTTATTAAAGTTCAAAAGTAATGTTTTAACTTATATATATTAAAATTAGAGAATAAGTCTTCACATTTGATTTACCGTAATATAAAATCGCTTAAAGTTTGACATGTCGACATGATAAAATTAATGAAGAAATTAAACAGTATATTACTATTTTCTAACTGTACTCTGAACTATGGAAAATAAGTTAATATCAACAAGTTTTATCTGTTGTCCTGTGGGTTTAATATTTTGGCACGAAAGGATGCTATTGATAACAGCGTCCTCTGGTTACATTTTCTTTAATACGTGTATATTTATATATATTCAATTTCTATAAAAAATTGTCAGACTTTCACATAATTTCTAAACTAACTTCATTATTATTTTCAAGAAACACAGAGATTGATTTTCACTTGTATAACGGCTCCCTTGAATGAGCTTAATCCAACATATTTTATTGCTTGTTTATTCAAACATTTAAAATGTTCAGAACAACTCACTAAATCACCAACAAATATTATTTTGCGTGTTTCTGTGCAATGAATGTTGCCAAGCAACGCCATTAACTAAATGTGTTTCTTCATACACTTACAGCAATCGTTACTATAAGTCCCTGACGTACCTTCTATTGTCGTAAAGCTTTCCAGGATTAACCATTACAGACTTAGTAAGTCCATTCGACAACAACAACATTTCACGAATAATCAACTTCTTAGTCCGTACAGACTATACTTTGTCGGTTTCGTGTCTAATATTTTTAGGGTTAAATAGAGGATTCTGAGTGTACACTTGCGTCATTGGAATGATTCGTTACGTGTACGATTTTATTATTAGTTTTATGTAATGTAATACTTTATTTCTCTTCAATTAAGTTATACAAAGATAACTTTCTAAAATTATAGAAAAGTTTTAATAGACAATAGTCTGAAAGAGTAAAAACCCCTGACGAAGTGTTTACTTCGAAGAACTCTAAAGCCGTGAGGTAACGCAACATGAGGGTCCGTGTGTGTGTGTATATGTAGATAGATTTATTTTTCTTAAAAACACACCAGAGAACGAACTATCGTTATGTAATACGTCATGGGAGGACCTAGTCTACGTCGTTTAAACCAAGTTTCACCCATCCCACCTGCATAACAAAAACGAAGTAAGAGGATGTACGTGTTCAAGTCCACAACGTTTCACATCTTTACGCTACCCACAACAAGAAATGGAAAGACAGTTGTTTTCTTGTTTCACAGAAACTAAATCTGTCTATATTTTTTCTGAGATTCAGACATGCTATGTTCAACGCTATTATTCCGTTTGGTGTAAATTTATTACGATTTTGTAGCTTTTTTTTCAAATACATAAATATACGACACGTGCGAGGTCATAGAAAGTGTTTTGTTTTAAAAGTAAATAAAACCAAGGTTAAAAATAACAAATATTTTAATTTCTTGCTTTTGAAGTTCAAAGGTCATGCTGTATTGCAATATATGTGCTGCTTAACTCCTCTCTCGTTAATATTAAACTTATTTACACTCTAAGTATTTCTTTCTCTGTCCTAAATTTCAGTCAAATACGGTCTTTATTTATTGTTTCAACCATTCGCATCACTATACAGTAGTGTGTTGCCTGCCAATGAGTTAGTAGACACCACAATAATGTTATAAAAGAGAAGCTTAATTTTGCAGGTTGTACTGTTATGACGTCGGTTTGTTTGTTTGTTTGTTTTTGAATTTCTCGCAAAGCTACACGAGAGCTATCTACGCTAGCCATCCTTAATTTTGTAGTGTAAGATTAGAAGGAAGACAACTGGTCTTCACCACTCACCGCCAACTCTTGGGCTACTCTTTTACCAACGAATAGTGGGATTGGCCTTCACATTATAACGCCCCCACAGCTGAAGGGGGCGAGCATGTTAGGTGTGACGAGGATTCTGGCCATGCCTGGCTCTATGACGTTGGTAAAACGTGCACATACCATAAATCACGAGAAAAATTATGTACTGCAAGTGATTTATTTATGGTTGGACATGTTACGTTTCGACAGAACATTAAACAGATAATGTGCTTCCTCACCCGAGCAACTAATTTTACACATTTCTTTTATGACCAGAAATCAATAACCAAAACATAATCAGATCTTATTTAAAAGATTTACCATTGTCAGGGGGAAGTGTTCAGTTGACAAGATTTAACACAAAGACCTGTTCAGTCGACCTGATATATCATTCTAGCTGAGGTCAGAGAAACGTGTGCATCCGACTTGATTTAACAGGTTTTTTTCTATTGTCAGAGAGATATGTTTAGCTGGCCTGATTTCACTTCCTTCTAATAAATATGTGTTTACAGTTAGATTACTACGTCTGGTGATTTACTTTAACTACTAATAAGTCATATTTAAATAATACTAGTAGGTAACTCACCTCTGATAGCAACACATTCACAGTTAAATAGCCACATCTAGCAACATTACCTGAAGTAATAATAAGTCATATTTAAATAATACTAGTAGGTAACTCATCTCTGATAGCAACACATTCACAGTTAAATAGCCACATCTAGAATATTACCTGAAGTAATAATAAGTCATATTTAAATAATACTAGTAGGTAACTCACCTCTGATAGCAACACATTCACAGTTAAATAGCCACATCTAGCAACATTACCTCAAGTAATGATAAGTCATGTTTAAATAACAACAGAAAATGATAACTTATGTTTGATGGTTAAATATTTCTAGTTAAATAGCTACATCTAGCAACTTACCTCGACAACGAGTAACTCATGCTTCAATAGCAACAACTGATAACTGACATCTGATAACACTAAGTAACAAAATTTTTACTTTTCTTGTTCCTGGGCAGAAAGTGTTTTTTCCGAATTGCTTATGTCTAAAGTAAATGGAAAAGACATATTTTTCTCTTTAAACTTTGCTTTTGTGACTTGGGAGCATATAACGAAAACATGATGGGAGACTATATTTAGGGGCTGATACGTGAAAGTGATTTACATTACAGTCACAAATCTCAAAAAACTACTCACTTCTAAACATTTTTGTATAACTTTAATGTAAATATATGTAAATCTTGATTCATATGTTGTTTTATTCAGATCTTATGTAAATGAAAATGTGCAAATTTGCCCGTTTTTACATAGAAAATTGGTTAATTTCTAAGTTTCATTATCCAGGTCACAAAAGCAAAGTTTGAAGGGAATAATGGCCATTTTCTGTACTTTTACAACATAAGCAATTAAGAAATAACACATACTATCCAGGAACAAAATTTGTGTTACATATTGTAATTACACGTTCTTGGTTTAAATTTAAATGTAAGAGCTTTTAACTTGCGTGTAATAAGAGCAAGTGGACAACTATTAACTTTGTTCTGACTTTAGTAAGTAAACAGTTAAACTGATATAAACTTCTTATAAATGTACTAGTTTTTTTAGTAAAAAAAGATACCAACCATTCTTCAAGTATACACCCTTAGTTTTATAAGTTACCTAATGGTATTAGTACCAAAAGTAAGCCAATAACCATCCTATATTCTATTTTATAGCTAAACAAAAACATTGGATTACATACGTATAATGTACGGTTATAAACTGTTGGCTTGTATAAAGTTTAAAAAAAAAATACCTGAGGTCAGAATATATTACTTGTGAAGGCAACAGCTTATCTTGTTTCTTTATTGAATGTTTTTAAGACACAAAATTTTCACTTATAGATAAATTTATTATCTAAAGAAATGGAAAAATAACGAACAAGTTAAAAACGACGGATAAAACAGATAAAGTATCTCAAAGGCGAGAACAATTTTTTTATCTGTTAAAATTTTCAACGCACGATATTGTTTTTATCAATCTCATATCGTGGTCTATCTAGTTCAGATGGAGCCACAGTGGATGATAATATGGCCACAGCCATCAGCTCAGAAATAAAAACTTTCTTGTGGTAAATAACAAGCGTTTCGTGTCTAAGATAAACAACATTAACTGTTATTACTTCTATTTTTACACATTTGTTGAATAACATATTCCACCAAATAGGTTTTTTTACTCAAATATTGTATCGTGATTGCACAATTTTTACTTTATAGTACAATTTATAGAACTTTATAGCAATTTCAAGAAAAAATATACATTGCTCTTAATACAAAAACTGTTTCTTTTGGAGCGGAAATATTATATTTTTTCTTTTCAAAGCCATAAGCCTATTTGTTTCTCTTACCTAAACAAAAGCATGGTCTCTTCCCTGTCTACGGATCTTCTGTGCTACTGCAGTATAATTGCATATCACTTGGAAAGCGTCAGCCCACGCATAACGCACCACCATGAGAAGCTGCACTACGCACATGCTCACGACGGTTGTCATGACGACTGATTATCGATATATGCCGCCTACTCATAGCAACAGCAGTAGCCTTAACGACATTCTGATTAAACTTTAGTCTGGGTTGACCGAAATACCGTAATCTCAGGTAAAAAGTAACCTGTATTTTATCGATCGAGCTGACTTAGCAACGAGATGGGCAACGCTTACTTGTTGCATGCCAATAAATAAAAATCACATAGATATTCGTGATTTCCTAACCAATAAGACAACAAACATGGTTTAGAACTGCTCAAACCGAGAGTATGTTAAAGGGCATGTTATTTACTCTTGTTAAAGCTACAAATTTTAGTCTGAATGCTTAAAGGGGCTAATTTGTTATAACTGTATTTTATTTTGCTTCGTCTATTTCACTGTTTCAGTTACATTTAACTAAGCCTAAATATGAAAATGTTTTGCTTTGTTTATTACCAAGAACAAAGTGAAAGTATGCTCACCGCGGGTATTGCACCACGAATTTTAGTGTTAGAAAAACAAACGTACCACAGAGAAATAATATAAAAAGTTCTAAGCATATGAAAACTTCATATTAATGATAAAACAACGATATATTTAGGAAATTACGAATATTCAACTCTAATTTTATGTTTATATTTTTCTAATAATTTGTTTGAAATAAATCAACATCGTTAAACCTCAAGTTTCAAAAAAAATTATCTTTAGTTCCATCTAAAAGAAACACTATTAAAACAAATAATGGAATCTAGTATATATATAACATAAATAATTAGTTTATAGTTTTGTCTCTTTTCGTATCCATAGAAAATATAACATTAATTTTTAACCAAAAAATAAACTCTTTAAATATTAACCAGTGTTTCATTTGGTTTCAATTTTTTAATTGCATTACGTGCAGGACTACTTTCAACCACAGTAAATCAGCGAATCTGCAATGGTAAAATCCAGGGTTCGATTCCTCGTTGTAGAGAGGGAACTAATAGTCCACTGCGTAGTTTCACGTTGAAAATATCTTTCTGGAAATATAATTACCCATTCCTGGGAGGTACTGGCGCTATTTAAAAAGTCAAAGATAAATCCATACATTATTTAACAAGTCCTTAACTGGGGACTCCAGTTTCACAGCAGCATGTTTGCGAACTCACACTGCTAGAAACCAACTTTCGTTACCCGTAGTGGGCAGAACACAGGTAACCCATTGTGTAGCCTTGTGCTCAATTCCAAACAAACCTTACCTGAGTTACAGAGGGATAACGGTTAACTCATGAGCCTACTAAAGTTAAAATAAAACATTTTTCACTGCTATTAATTTAACATCCACTATCCAGTTTACATGGTTATAACTACATCTCTTATCAGTCTTATTTTAGCTATTAACTTTCTTCATACTAGGATAAAATAATGTGATACTTGTTGAGATATCCAGTGGCAAAATCTGAAGGCATTTGAGAGAATGAACTGATGTTGGTTTATAAGTGGGAGAGATTAACTTCAGATCCATCATGTGAGAGTTGATCCTAAGGGAGTGATTAACTTTTGATGTAAAGATAGCGCCGTTCACCGAGCAAAACTACAATGAAACATACTGGCAATTGCTGGGTGAGTATTGACTTTAGAGTAGGCGAATATGGTTAGGATTGTATATTTGTTTTTGAATTTCGCGCAAAATTACACGAAGGCTATATGCGCTAGCCGTCCCTAATTTCGTAGTGTAAGACTAGATGGAAAGCAGCTAGTCATCACCACCCACAGCCACCTCTTGGGCTTTTCTCTTACCAACGAATAGTGGGATTGACCGTTACATTATTACGCCCCATGACTAAAAGAGCGAGTATGTTTGGTGTGACTGGAATTCGAGCCCGTGACCCTCAGATTACGAGTCAAATGCCTTAACCACCTGGCCATGTCAGGCCCGAAGTCCCATGAGGAAATCAACAAGTTTAGATTGACTCCATGTACGTACACACATACACAAACTTCGTTATCACCAATCCACGTGAGCTGAACCACATTTGATGGAAAGGATGACAAAAAATGTCCCTCAAAATATATACTGGTCATAACAATTTTTAAAATTAACATGCAGTTTTTAAGGTGATTTTTACATCATTAGTATTAATTAGTGGAAAATCTTCCAAGAGCAGACGCTTTATTCACATAATGTGATTTAATATTATTGAGAGGATAGTCAGTCATTTAGATGTAAGAATTTAAAACCTGAAGAAAACGTATAACTGCAAATAGTGAGTGCAATAAATATTCTAAATTAACTTTTAATTATTAAAAGCCATCAGTGCCCAATGGTAGAATTTGAATAAGATTGGGTAAGATTTTTTGTGAAACTGGTCAGGAAAAAATGAGATAAAATATATTACTTTAACATAGAAGTAAGAAAAAATTTTCATTAATTAAAATACAGATATAATTCATAAAGACATAACATTATTTTCACTGAGGATTCAGTTTATTCAAGCTTTTTCTGTTATCTTTTTACCTTTACTTTTAATTGATAATAATCCGTGTGGTTTATAAGTTCCAACCTTTACTTCAAGTAAGTGTGGTTAGAAAACAATAAAAGGTTTTGTCTTTAGTTGTTTTGAGTGTTAAAGTCTCTACATATTTTCTACAATATGTTGACTTACGCTGGATTAGAGGTAGGTTTTCGAACTTTCAATGCTAAGATCAACGTTTCGGTTCCAAGTTGTGCAAAAAGTGAAGGAAGCTTATTGTCTTGTATTAATAAAAAACTTTTAGATGTTAATTCTTACATCAACCTCTTTGTAGTCCAGTTGCTTTTGTTACAGTTGCTTGTGAAGATTTCGGTTGAATCTAGTTTTTCGTTAAATATAAAAACAGTTTTGCCCCTTGGATTATTTGGAAAATAAATAATGTTCCCTCCTTTTCCCACACACAATTATTGTTTCGGTATCCTTGAAATACAAGTTAAAGGCTTTGAGTGAAACACGATGCATATTCTATTATCAATCAAATTATATGTTGAACTCCTATTTACTTGTTTACAACTGATTAAAACCTAAATTGTTTTTTTTTTTTTAATTTCGCACAAAGCTACTTGAGGGCTATCTGTGCCAGCCGTCCCTAATTTATCAGTGTAAGACTAGGGGGAAGGTCATCACCACCCACCGCCAACTCTTGGGCTACTCTTTTACCAACGAATAGTGGGATTGACCGTCACATTATAACGACCCACAGCTGATAGGGCGAGCATGTTTGGCGCGATGGGGATGCGAACCCGCGACCCTCAGATTACGAGTCGCACGCCTTAACGCGCTTGGCCATGCTGGGCCTAAAAGCTAAATTATGAACATATTCAACTTTTAGATGTGTATAATAAACAGAAGACAACAGAGTATTGTGTGATATGTTCGAAGTAAATAGTACCTCTAATAAAAAAACTCGATCTTTATTAAATCCCAAGGTTATTTACGATTGTTGGGGCATGCATCATCGGTAATTCTCGCACAAATTTCGTGGTTGCACTCATCTCCCTCTGGATAGCCGCCCTTAACAGTGAGACTAGTTAGAAAGCAGCTAGTCAACACCACCTACCGTCAATTCTTTTACGAACGATTAATAAAAATCCATGATAACTCTATCTTAATATGTTAAGGGAAAACACCGATAATCACAACTACGTGTTGTTAATTTTATGTATTAAATAGAACATAACTGTAACGCTAGAAGTGTAGACTTTCACATTACATGTACCTTAACCTTGTTTCTGTCTTAACAGACGAGTTTTGGTATTAAACGAAAGGTCTACTTGGCAGTGACTTATGAGAAATAGGAAATAAGTCTGAAATGGTGCTCTAACATGATTTTGAAAGGAGAAAAAGAAAGGAACGAGGCAATAAAAAAAGTCTGCAGTTTAAGTGATTTTTCCTTTTAATTTCGGCCTACAAAAAGTTTCAAGTTACGAACAAATTCTAGTATATATCACGACGTAAAGATAATACAAAGATAGTGTTTTGTGGACAAAAATTTTATATTTCTTTCATCGTATCCTAAATGGAAGAAAGATAGTTCAGGACTAAACTGGTACCTAGAAGAACGAATTGAAATCTATACATGTGAGTAAACTAAATGAAGTCGAAGGAATACTCTTTCTTCTGGTAATATTAATAATAGTAACTTGTAGAATGAAAAGTAACAACCATTCAAACCATTTCCTCCAGCTTAGCCTATGAGGATTAGGCTTAACTTAATGGCATTGAAAATTTATTGTTACTAATGTTAATACACAAAATTTCGTTACTCAATACTTTTACTGAAGTAGCACGGTCATGTATTTTCCACATTTGTACACGTGTCAGCGCTTGACGTGCATTATACAATTAATAACACTGTACCACGCTTTCAAAATGTGCGTGTGATTTAGTAATTTAGTTTGTTTTGAATGTTACGTAAAGCTACAACAGAGCTATCTGCGCTAGCCGTACCTAATTTAGCACTGTAAGACTAGAGGGAAGGCAGCTAGTCGTCATCACCCACCGCCAACTCTTGGGCTACTCTTTTACCAACAAATAGTGGGATTGATCGTGACATTATAACGCCCCACGGCTAAAAGAGCGAGCATGTTTGGTGCGACAGGGGAATTCGAACTCACAACCCTCAGATTACGAGTCGAGTGCTCTAACAACCTGGCTATGCCGGGCGTGTGATTTAGCGTATTAGTTGAATATTTACGAAAATAAGGTTTATCCATTAACTATACTGTTTGACCACGAAGCAAAACAGTTACGAAATTACTATATTTTCAACTTAACATAAGAGTCAAATTGGTAGGGATGGTAAAGTGATGCCACTGAATGAAAAAAAAACATTAATGAAAATCTAAATCGAAACGTTCATTGGGATGTGGTATTTTGCATTTGAATTCACATAGTTTATAAAACATAATTAAGAGATGTGTTGTTTAAAGTATTAAACAAGTGACCAGCCTAGATTATTCGCATTAGAGATTACGTACGTAGAGGTCTGATCGAGCTTGATGGCCATGGGTGGCGCCTCACTGACCGCGAGTTCAAACCTAAGTGGGTTAAGCATATTCCATAACATGTGATACTCAACAAACACCTCTACTACAAGACAATCTGAACAGAATGTTGTGATAAAAAATGACAAACCAAACGAATTATCAAGTGAAAGACAGCAGATCGAATGACGCTTTCAAAACCCAACAGTGTGAAGACATCAGTACACTAAGTGTCTATGAACAGATTAAAAAATTCATACATAACACCTTCAAACGTGAACTCTGTTGTTTTTGGGGCTCTTGAGGGACGACAGATTCATTTCTCAAACACCTTTCCCATTACAATGCATAGTACTATCCTATACCCAGCCCTATCTTACGTACGATGACGTCGTCTATATTTTCTTACGCTTCACGCTATGCGAATCTTTTAATTACATAATTAGAGTTGGCATTGTGCACATTACTTGTTTGTTTTAGCTTAAAGTTGCACAATAGGCTATCTTTACTCTACCTAACACGGGAAAACCAACCCTGGAATTTAGAATTTTTATTTTGTAAACGTATCACTTACTTATTGAGGGAGAGGGCCCTGTAACTTGTGGCCTACCTTATAAATTGTAGGGTCAGGTCGCCTGGTGGGCCAATGGTGAGTCTTCAGATTTACAACTCTAAAATTTAGGGCTTGATTCACTTCAGTGGACACAGCAGATAGCTCGATGTGGTTTTCCAATACACACACATGGTAGAGTTAGAAAATATGCTCTGTCGTTACGAACAATTTCCTTCAGACTAAAACGCTGTTATACATTTTCAGGTGGGTATGGTTTAATTCACTTGTTTGTATTATTTGATGATGTGATTGATAGAAACGTAAATGTATTATTCAATCATTTTATGAAGTTATCATGACTGAAAGAATGGATGGGGGTGGAATGTTCCTCTAAGTTTGACCCTATAGGGAAGTGCCTCTTCAGATGGGAAATAGACGTGTTTAAACATCCTGTTTCAATTTTAATTTAGTGGTTACAGTTAAGATAGTATATAACAATAGTACATGTTTATAAACGAGTATAGTTTAATATTTAATTCATAAAAACAAATAAACAACATTAACAACTAGTATAGAATTATTTTGTAATAATAATACAAATGACTTATAATATATCCAATCATCAAAAAACTTTCTTCATGTGGTAACTACTGTACAGAATGGTCTTTTATATTATAACCATGGAAATGATGGCACATAGGTCATGAATGCCACTGAGAGTTTCTTCATGTAATTTTTATTATATCTCTCTTTTATTATTTAAGTACATTTCTAAACATATGGAAATCTCATTGGCTGTCAACGTATTTTAAGGTAAGACACACTTATCAAACAAAATATCATCTGTATAAAAGTGTTTTCTAATCTTCAGCTGATACAATCTCTGCAAACACATTTTCACCAGATACATAAACCACTTTTTGTAACAGCTCACTTAATCTCAATTGTACCAAGGAAATTAAAATAAGAAGTAAACATTTCAAATGGAAGGACCACAGTATTCAACATTATCATGTCATTTCTGCTTTTCATTTTGGGGTTTACTGACTTTAAGTTCTACCGAGGACACATAGTATGTCGACCTCCATCAACAGGTAAAGTCACGCCGGTTATGAAGGATGCTTCATCGGAAGCAAGGAACGCTATGGCTACTGCAACTTCTTCTGCTTCTCCTGGTCTTCCTAAGGCATGTGTGGTCTTACTTCGTTCTAAAAACTGTTTAGTCAAATAAAACAACTTCCATGTAGTGTGTGCTTTTACGTATTACACAAATACACATCTATAAATGCAAATACTTACTTTATACATTCTATATATAAATATATATACATGTAAATATGCAAAGTGGTCCAAAATTTCTTCCTATTTTAAAATTTAATAATTAAATAACTAAGAAAATACAACCATGCAGTTTTCTATGTGTGCACCATTATTAGCCCCCAGTACGTCTAACTGCTATTCCATTTCAGTCCATGTTTCAAGAAACATGTCCACAGTTACAGTTGCAATGACATTCATTATCCTGTTATTTAACTTTGTGATAAGTGTACAAAACACAATATTCTTATTATACTTTGAAAGAAACAAGTCTAGAGATGTTTAGTGGAGATCACATAATTAGCCCACCATCCATGTCAAACTATGCACTGAGACTTTTACTGCACATTTAACATTTTACAGGTTAATAGTACTCACACTGAAGTGAAATGAAAAACATGGCAATAAAAACTGTTCAAGGCGGGTTACAGAATGTTGAAAATTGTATGGTTGTATTTATTTAGTTATTTAATCATTAGATTTTAAAATAGTAAAAATAATTTTACACTACCCTGTACACTGTTTTACCAAAAGTAGTGTGTCAGCAGATCTTAGGACTGAGGTGGTTGTACTTCATCAACTGACACCATTTTATAAGCATTTAGGTCCAGTTTAAGCATTAATTACATCCTAGTTTCTGTTACTGTCTTGCTAGTGGAACAAACAGACCCTCCATTTCCAAAGCAGTTCCAAGTATTATAACTTATTGAAGGAATTCCTTTCTGTCTCTGTTACAGAGTGTTCAAAAACAGTTCAACTGAGCTAAGGATGAGGCTCTTAGTTGGCCATAGTATCTTGTGGATGTTGCCTCATACCACTGCTAGACACAGTGTGTTTTATGGTGTGATGCATTATCATGCTGGAAAAGGGATTATTTCCCACTAAAGAACTCCACTGCAGCAAACAATTGGCCATTATACAACTAAGAGATCACAACTTTCTAAACTGTTATTACTGGACAGATTCCAAACTAGTTAAGAAAGGCCATGACAATACTTTCATCTTTCATCACACCTGTAATGATGTAATTACATCTAAAATGTTCTGCAGGTTTCAATCAAACTTAAACACATCAATTGAAGTTAAACAATGAGCAACAGCATTCACCAAACCAAATGATGGTTTCCTATTGCTAAACATTCTAATTTCAATGCATAAGGATGATGCCTTGCATCCATAGTTGTGATGAGCATTTGTTGCTAACCATCATTATTTTCTAGCAGCATGGCTATTTGTCAACAGCACACACTGCATGTGCTGGCTTGCAACTTTGACAGCTGATTACAGAACTAAGTGATGGATTTAAGAGCAGACATCAGATTTTCCTTTCAAAGTAAATTTTAAAGTTTTTTTTTTGGACTGAATCAATTATGCATCCAGGATCTCCTATTCATTTAACAAAATATCAATAGTGGGTAAGTACAAGAAGACATGACTGAAGTATCACATTCATTCAATGATGCTTCATCTAACAAGCTTCCACATTGTTACCATAAGCTGATTTACTAGTGGCATTTTGAGTCCAACTTATAAACTATATGGAGATATGCCTAGTGAAATTCACATAAAATTTCAGCTACAGCAGGTCCATTACATTAGAGGTGCACTGTACCAGTACTTTCGGTAATGCAGTGTCCATCAAAAAGAAGTTTTAACAATTTTCAGTATATTACCTAAAATTTTTCAGTTTCAGGTTTTATACAAAACTTGAAAAGGTAAAGATTTTACATACTAAAGATTACGTTTCTTGCTCTTTTAGGAAACATGCATTAATATTCACTTAAATTTAAAGCAAATATTAAAAACATCATTTGTATATATTATAATTTTTATAGCCAACAAAAGCAACTCATATCACAAGCTGAAATAAACATGATTGGTACTTTATGTTTTTATCAATGTACTTCTGAAACAATAAATGTTTTTCTTTGCATACTTGCATCTCATGAGTAGGAATTAACGTAGGTTTGCTATTACTAATGCAACTGTTCTGACAAATAAGCTAAGAGGTTAATCCACTAGCAACCATGTGTTATGGTACTCCTTAACTCTAACTACCAAACTACTATTTTAACAGCTTATGTCGCCTGTTCATGTTATTATGATTTGTATTAAAGATTACATGTAAAAATTCGTCTCAAATAAGAAGTTGTTCCTAACCTGCTTAAAAGCTTCTTCAGTGAGGCCACCACGCAGTTGAAGACCAGTTGTTAGAACACCTGGACTGAAATATCATGTAATCATTTGATAGTAACATTCTGCATCTTAAGTAAGATACGTAGTTGTAAAAAATAAGTTTTGATACTAATGGACACGAGAAATTTTACTAGTCCAACCACTACTTCTTGGTGAACTATGAATTGTAATGACTTATTTGTTATATGTTGCAACTAAATACTATTAATTACAATAACTTCTTTAACATTATACAAAATTATAAGTAATATGATTTACCACAGTATATATAATGCAGATATAAACTCTGTGAGCAAGTTAAACAGTCTATAAATGTTATAGTTTGGTATTCATGACTTACTTAAACATACAAGATTTAATTAAAAATACATAAAAATCTAATATCTCAAGGCAGATTAACTGGTCAAGAGAAGACACCACTGGATATTGGTTAGCTGGTGTGTTTTAGGTACAAAGCTACAAAATGGGCCATTTATGCTCTGCCCATCATATGTATCAATATCCAATCTTTTGTGCTGTAAGCACACAGATCACCACTATAGGACATCACCAAATACACCAGTTTTATCATTTTCTAAGTTAGTAGTACTGGATTTATGTAGAATTTTAATGTTGAAGAATTTTTATGCTGGACATTGTTAAGTCAAAAATAAAAATAAAAATTATACATTCAAAATACAATTTTTTTTAGATACAATATTCATGTAGTTCATAACTAAAATGTACCTTTAGTAGTGATTTATATTCAAAGGAGAGGTTTAAATCATGACCAAGTCCTTATACTACAGTCTGTTTTCTTTAATTGTAAGTGTGTGTGTGTGTGTGTTTTCTTTTAGCAAAGCCACAAAGGCTATCTGCTCAGCCCACCGAGGGGAATCGAACCCCTGATTTTAGCATTGTAAATCCGGAGACATACCGCTGTACTAGCGGGGGGCCTAATTGTAAGTACTATAAACTTTTTACAAGTCAAACTGTAATGTTAACCCTAACAACTGAATAATTTGTTTTTCTATTTTCACAGACTATAACAATAGTAAGTTACTATAAATTTAATGACTAGGAACCCACTCTTCAGCAACTAAGTTTGGAAACAGCTCGAATGAGTAATGAAGAACACTTTATTATAATTGTACAGCATTTGAACAAGGCTATGTCATCATCAGGTAGTGTTTCTTCTCATCAAACGTAAGTCATTTCAGTTATAAGTCAGGTTGTTTAAGACTTTGTGTTTGTTTTTTTTATCCTACGTATTTTGTTTCAATGTTTTTCCTCACTTGTTTACTACTGTAAATCTATCATACCATGTAACTATCTCCAAACTTTATAACACAAAGGTTAAAACTGTCAAATCATGACAATGACAATTTTCTTGAAACATGGCACACTTACAATAGTTTCTTAATTACCCACTTTAGCTGTTTCCATACATTTAAATTTACTATAAGTCTCATTTAATTTACATGTAACTTTAAAGTATATGCCTAATACATATTTTCACTTATTAATAATGATAATTATTAATTTTCAATAACATTTCTTCAAGAGAGACGTACAAAAATACTGTTACTCTATGAAACATTTTTAAAGTCCATTACAAACTATCTTCTTTGCTTAAAAAGAAACCTAATGATAAATATTTTGGTACCGCTTAGTTAAAGATTATACAGTTTACAGAAAACAAACCTACAGAAGCTAAAATATTTATGCAGAAGAACATCTTGAAAGGACAATATAAATAATAGGATAACAAGTACACACATCACATAAAAACAAGTAATATCAGTTGAACTGTAACATTTTGCAAAAGAATTAAATCATCTTAATTTGAAACAAGTTGTTAAAAGGAAAGAAAATGAACTCACTTGACAGCATTCACTCTAACCTGCTTAGGGGCAAGTTCTATATCAAACAGAAATAAGGTTAACATTGTAAGAAATATTTCAACAATGGACTTTTTCATGTCAAAGTCTCTCTACTTACACCCTTTATCTTACTTTTTCTGACAAACAAGTAGAACAAGAAAAGTTATAATTTACCTATCCTGAAAATGTATTTCCAACAGGTATTTCCCTCCTTTCACGAGTTTAGGTATTCTCATTTATCATTGCCTTCCATATATGAACCTTTTTTCTGTGTATCACAAACCTTCTGCTCTTCCTAATTGGAATCAACGTGTGTCTCAAGTAAATCATCATGTGTCACCTCACCATCAAAAGGAACACAGTATACATACAAGACTCCCTTTGTACACTTATACCAAACTATCACTTTGAAGTTTGGCAGAAAATGATAGAACCAGAAGTGGGTGGGAAGTAGTTACATTGAAAATGTATTACCGATAGAAAAAAGTATAATATCTGATATGATACTTCCCTCTGATAAAAGGTTAACTAGAATCCCACACTTATAAGGAGGACAGATCAGTACAAGTGAACAATAGACATACCCCTGAAAGTGTGTAAAGGATACCCTATAGATGAGAGAGTCAGATCAGAATATCTTAAGTAGGGATTGTGTGAGATATCAGGGGAGAAAATGAGAGAAGCACATCCAAGTAAGAGAGAATGTGCTAGAAAAGTGATCTTAACCAGAGAAAGGTATTGGAACATAATCCTACAATGAGAAAAGTGGGTAAAAAAGGATGTACTCTACAGTATAGAGTGGCTAGTACTTGGCTGTACTTGGCAAGTTAACTACATCTAAAACCTCCTCGTGGGGCACCAACATAAACATGAGGGTAGGAAGAGAACCACACTGTTTTCACATTAAGCCTAAAAACAAGGGAATTGAGAATCACTTCAATTCCCAACTATGAAATGTGGATTAGCTCTGAGCTGTTGATCCAGAAATTTAACATCTGGTATCAAAAGAATGTTTATCACCTGTAATCAACTTCCCCAATTGTGAAACAGCCTAGGATCATCCAAACAGCAATAACATCCACATAAGAAGAAAGAACGAGGGATAGCCAAGGACAGAACCTGAAGAATCCCTGTACTACCACTGTGACCTACAACACAGATAGAAGAAATAGAGGGAGGAAGATAAACAACCTAAAACCTCTGTAGAGGCATATGTTGATTGGTTCATTCTAAATCCAAAACTTGTCCATGGGGTACCAACATCCACAGGATGAGGGTTCCCAGTCAAAGGAATGAACTGCATTCTCATGTTTCACTGTGTTATATTGTCTCAAATTGAAGGATGTAATCTATGCTTATAGAACACCACTGCTCTACTCTGCACTAAGTGGTTATGTGTGTAACTCATACAGAAGAGTACTTTGACAGTCAACCATCCAAGCAGCTTGGAACTGGTAAGTCACATGTTTCCCATAATCCACTAGAAGAAAAGGAGAATGAGAAGGCATGAAGAGTCCAGAGAAATGTCATCACCTGAGACAATGCAATGAATAATTACACAACTCTATTTTCAAAACCAGATCATATCAATTTGTTCCGTCAAGGTATCATAGAGATGGGAAGCTATCCCTTTCCAATTTACCTATAAGTCCATGGATGGTATGGTTCAGAATAGGAAAATGTATGAAGAAAAGCCATGAGATTATTCATTTACAAGAGATCTTGTGAAACACCCCATCTCAACAGTAAGCATTACAAAGCCATAGAGGATAAAGCTCTAATCCATGTGGCTTTACAGTGCAGAGTTAGAGCTAAAGAATACATGGTCAGGTACCACTGACCCCAGAAAGGGATCCCTGTATGGAGTGTATGAATAAGTATGAGGAACAGCAACAGTTGGAAAGTGAAAACCAAAGGAAGCAAAAAATCACAACATCATGTAAATAATGGAAGATAAATGTGTTAGGAGAGGTCCACATGCCTGATTGAAGAATTTCCTCCAAAAGCCAACAAAGACAAGTGGAAGAAAATTTGAGGTGTCAACTTGATGAGAAGTTACTCTAAACAAATTCTGCTTAGAATAGGACAAGGAGAAATAAACCAACTGTATCAAACAATGAACCCGAGGGGACAGATGTCTCGATGAAGAAGACTGCTATGAGATAGAAGTAGGAAATGGTAACCATGGTAGGAAACAATGTGGATAATATAACAATGAAGAACATACATTGGACATAAAAGAGTATCCAAATCAGGATGAGGGTAGAGATGAAAATTGAAATAGACAAAAATGAGGAGTTATCCTCTTAAGCCACCAAGGTTTTTATGAGGGAAAGGAGAAAATAGGTGTGATTGTAAAACGTACATCGTCAGTGGTAAATGAGTCAGACTGCCAATGGCAACAAGGTTAAAAAGATGAAGAAATATACATTAAAGGATAGGCTAAATAAAGAACATATGAAAAGAGGTTCAAACAAAGGTAAAACTAAAGGGATGGAGGACTACATTAATATCTCAGTCAGAAAGAGTAGGTCGACAAATCATGATGGAATGGATTAACAAAATAAGGGATAGGTGAAGCAAATACTCTGAGCAAAGTGAAAGACAAAAAGTATGGGACAAGGCTACCCAACAACCTGAAATTGGGGAGATCAAAAGCCCTTGAATGAAAAATCACATGAGAAATTCAGAGACTCCAGCCACAATAAGGTGAGCAGATGAAAATCTGCAAGCATGAAACCATGTGTGAAAGACTTTCCACTTCCCTGAGAGAAGGATGTATGGATTGAGCCAAATGAAAAGCTACACAATAGAGAAACTACATCTCCTTGCCAAGGACTGGACAAAAGCTGGGCATGAAGATGGAGAATGTAAACTGTCAGATGTAGAACCAGTGACTGAGGTTGATGAAGGAGGTTGGAGAAAAATGGAAGTTGTCCAGGAGGGTTGATGATTGGTTGGTATTTATTGGTGCAAAGCAACTAGGCTATCTGCACCACAAAATTGGTAAAAAAATTAAAAATAAAAGTAAAATTATTAAAATACATAAAAGGGAATCACGGTAAAACAAAAACAAGTTGAATTAAAAATTTGAGTTAAAAAGGCTAATGGCCCTTAAAAATTTAAAAACACAACTGAGGTGGACAGTGTCACCATCACCAATGACATTGTCCAATAAAAGAAAATGATGAGTTAAAAAACTGTGACCAATGTGTAGCCTAGCTAGAACAACTTCTTCCTTCTGTTCCTTATGAAACCAAGATGGCCAAAGATCAAAAGGTTTTATCTGGAAAAGCTTATGATCACATTGCTCACTCCAAGTCAACTGCCAACTGACATGGAGCTGAGCCTTGAACACAGAACCATAGTCCATATATGGGACAGGCAGAATTGTGATAGCACCAGAGCAAACAGACTTAGCTGTGGTGTCAGTGAGCTCATTCTCATGAATAACAATGTTGCCTGGTATTCAAAAAAACTGAATAGAAATAGATGATAAAGAGAAACAAGCCAGTTGGTTTTGAATATCAACAAGAACAGGGTAAGAACTAAAATGATTGACTCCAAGGCCAGTAGAAAGCTAAGCGAATCCAGGGCAAGAGAAATGGCATACAGTTCAGCAGTGAACACAGAAACTGCAGAGGGGATCCTGTATGCAACCATCTAACCAAAATGAACCATCCATATAAATGGGAATGGAAAGGTGGTTTGAAACATTTTTGGCAAATAGAAGACAGTTCTTCCGATCGGGAATATCCACATTTTTCAGAGGGCTCAAAAAAAGGTCGCATTTGATGGTGTTTATAAGTCATGGTGGGATGGTCTGATGAGTGGAGACAGCATTGTCATCCAGTGACAGACCCAATTCAGTCAACTCCACCTGGATATGAAGGCAAAAAGAGGCAATGGTATACCATCTATTCTGAAAAAACATGGCACACTGAGTAAGGAAAATACAACCCCAGGTAGGATGCTGGGGTAAGGATCAAAGTTTTGCCATATATAGTTACAAATAGCAGAGATGTAGAGGAGGTTCATGAGACTCAGTGTACAAACTCTGGACTGGAAAAGTGCAGAAAGCCCTTGTGCAGAGCCGAGGTCCCTGATGGTGAACAGGGTCCAGCATTTTCAAGGATGAGATCTTGACAAAGCCATGAACCAGAACCATACACCAGTTTCGATTGGCATGATAGATTTTTAGCATGGAACATCGATCTGCTCCCCAAGAAGTGGAAGAGAGAGCATGGAGGAGAACCAAAGATATGAAGACTGTACTGAGATGGGAATATGCAGGTAAGCATTGGTGACATCCATATTGGTTTTCCATAAACCTTGAGAAAATGCCCACTGAGGGGTGAGATAGGACTCCACAGTGAAATGGGAAAGATAAACAAAGCAACTGTGGTGGGACAAATTGATGATAGGCCTTCAAGTCCTGTGTTTTCTTGGAAACAACAAAGGAGTAATACCCTGATGAATGTTAAGTAGCATGTTTGATAGTCTGTTGAGTGAGATCTTGAATTGACTATGACAGATGCTGACAAACAATGGGATTTTAAGGTGAAGGAAAGGAAATATGTGCAAAAAACAAAGGAGGCATGGCAAGAAATGGAACTATCGGTAATGAATCATGTGTCGTTGAGATAAATGACAAGCTGTGGATCTTCAAAAAGAAGAAATGGGTAAGGGTTGGGAAGGCTAAGGACAAGAAACTGAAATTTGTCCCACACTTGGTTCTGACTGAGACAAAAGAGCTACCAGATGGGAAAGGGTAGACTGTTGTTAGACTGATGCTACCTGAGATTAATAAAACTCTAGGACTGTATCAAAAACAAAATGGTGTAAAAAACAGAGACATACATAAATACTCGAGATAGAGTGCAGCTAAGAAGACCTTTGATAACACAGCATTCCGACGGTGGAAAACCACATATGTAAAGCTAGATCTGAAGATGACAAAAGTGCCAATGTGGAGGTAAGGATGGGTAAGATGACTCCAGGAAACCCCTCCAGATTTCTGTGAAAAACCTAAAATAGAAGATGCATTGTGAAAGGATACTGTAAAAGAGTTGTGAGGGTAAGATGTAGGTTTGAACATTGGACATGAGTTATATTGACAGGGAATTTGGGACCTGTCACCCAAACATGTAAAACAGAATCCAACAGATGCTGGAGGTGGTGCATGATTCCAATATGGTGGAGCAAGAGGCTTGTGGCATGTGTAAAGAAATAATTCACATATAGGGGTCAGCAATGAACAAGAATAGCTAATGTTGTGAGTGATATGAAGTACTGTATTAGAAACATGGTTAGTCTAGAATGCTTACCAATTCAAAAGTCTGGTAACTGTCAACAAATGTTACTTACTTCCATCAGAGTTTTCATTAAGACAATTCCAATAACCCTATCTTACAATCAACTGCACATGGAAGTTCCAACTTTAGTCATTGGTTAAGGTTAGAACATTTCTGATTTAAGCAACTTTATAACATTCAGAGTTTATATCATCTTATTTTTTAATCATATACATAAGAAATATAATATGCCATAAGTTCTTAGAACTGATTCTTGTTTTCTAAGCAACAAGTACATGTGAACTGAAAGTGTATACAGTATACAATATTTTAAAAATATACATGTAAAATAACAGTGTAAATGGTTTAAACAAATAATCTCATGTCATTCTCTTAACTGAAGACAACACTTCAAATCTTACATGTGATATCCACAAGAGATAAAGAGAACACCTACTCTAGCAACACTAGACTAAGTAATTTTGTAAAGAACACAGTGGAAAGCTATCAGAGATGTGCCTTAAAAGTTATACAATTTTTTTTTTCTATTATGGTTAATTTGTATATTACATGTTATAAATGTACAAGGAAATTTCATATCATAACAAGGCCTAACTCAAGACACTGAAAATACCACTTCACGGTTTATGACAACTTATGTCAAAACATTAATGCACATGTAATAATTTCTATTAACATCTAATATGTTCTATCTATATTTGATTAATTTCTCAACATTCAACTTTAAAACAGAACTTTTGTACAATATTCCAAAATGGTATAAAAATACTTTGTATAATGCATTTGGATGTCTCTGTCATATCTTTCTATCCCAATAAAATGTATTCATACATTCATCATAACATAATTCACCATTTCTTCTTTAACAAATATCTAGTGATTTACATTTTCAATACTTAAATATTAGGAAAACAGAAGAAATCAATCTTTCATACAAATTGTTTTTGTTTAATGGATGTATCAGTATGTTCAGAATTAGTGGTGAATGCTTCTAAATCCTGTAGAATGTGGTAGATCAGAGTATCAAACCACCAGACCCTGTCCCATAAATAAACACTCCTAAAAAAGTGACATTGTAAATATATGCAACAAACATGCGAGCTATTTCAATAATGAAAATAAATATTATATAATTTAAAATTACGCATGTATCGTATGTGTGCGTATCTATATCTGTCTATCTATTGTCGTCCATTTGTCTGTTGTCTTAACATCCTATGCTGTAGTTAGGAAGCTAGCCGGGTCAATTTTGATGAAATAAAGTAATATAGAAATTCAGGAGGATCCGCTTCTGAGGTTGAATTTTATTGGATAAGAATTGAAGCTGATACCAAAGGAAAGCAAAGATTATTATTACACTTCAAATAAATGATTCATGCTTTATGGCTTAAATTAGTGAGGAAAAGAAAAGAAAGGCCTATCCTCCATTTCTCAACTTAACTTTTTTTACTGTAAAAATAAATTTATGTATATTTAAAACATCTAATCAAATACATTATAGAACAAAACAAAAAACAGTTCAGCTACAAGACACAAAAACATATTCTACATGTTAAGATATATTTTATAAATTATAATGACATTTATATAAAATATCACTTGATCCTTTTCTTAGTTAACCTTATGGTAATTAAAATGTTACCTGCTTGGCTCAAATCGAAATTTGAAACTTCTAATATTCTATGCAAGTGCTCTACCAAATGTGCTAAAGGACTAACTCCCTAGAAAATGATCGTAAGGTACTTTTAACAGCTCAAACTACCAAAACCTTTATATCATAACTCATAATAGTTTCTTCTATATAAAGAATTCCTTGACATTTTCTGATGCTTATTTTTTATGGTTAGCTTCTATACAAAAGAAATAGAAATAAGACAGATAGCTAAACAACTTCCATGTGAGAATTCCAAACAGAAGTTCACTGAAAGCTGGTTATAAAGAATAAACTGTTGGGAGATGAATGGAACCACATTTTTCTATTTTAGATTTGCAGAAATGCAAAATTTTTTTAAATGTTTTTGTACATAATTTTCATAGCAATTTAAACCTTCTTTCAATAATTAAATAATTTAGAACAAAATTTTAAAATATATAAGCATCATCATATGAATTTGCAAAACATCATAATGAAATTTTAGTAACATCAATTTATAAACATGTCACATAGAACAACACTAATCTTTCTGATACTGGTTTCCTGTACCCTACATATTCTTGGGCCATTAAAGTACAATGAAAAAAAAACCATTAAAAGTTACACAATTATTCTAATAGTTTTCGTGAAATCTCATGGCTTGGTAAGATGGTTGTTGACAAATCATACACACTGTCTGCAAACTGATAGTTGAGAAACACCGATTACAGAGAGAGTTTCACTAAGCATGTTAATTTTGTTTAATATTTAATCTCCTTTAATTCTCTACCTGATTCATATTTTACAAATGTCAAGTGTATTATTTTATGGATCCAAATCAAAATTATGTATTTACATTAATAAAATAAAAACATTTTTAATGTCTTAATATTTTCCATGTCAACATCTCAGAAGTGGAATTCATTTTCATTCTCATCATACATACATTACATACATATATAAAATATACCAGAAATGGGAAGGAATACAAAGAATTTGGTAAGAGTGTAAATGCATCACTTATTGTTGGGATAAGTTATATCACAGAAGTAAGACGTTTCTCACTCACTGGTAAGTAAATAACTTAACTTTCACTTCACATATTACTCAGAATTATTTTATCAAAATAATAGAATAGAGTAGTAACTAATGTTTGAGTAATTGGAACACAGAATTTAACTAATTGCAATCACTAGCTATGATACTTTCTAATTACCAGAAGTTTTAATTATGCTACAAAGAACAAAAGATGTTCTCACAACATACAATTACTAGCCTAGCTGTACATCATAACTTACAGAGATAATATAGTGCTACTGATATTAAGTGGTTTAATGTGTTTTTTTAGTCTCAATCACTTAAACAGATATTTACCAAGGGCTACACAGTGGGTGAACTGATCAACAGCACTCTTAGACATGCAGTAAGTCAAGACACCAGCAAACTAGAATAAGAAATAAAATTACACAAATAGAACATTAATTCAAATCATGTTTTGAACAAAAAGTCAAATAAAAAAGTTACATTCAAACAATTCCCTCACTGGTACACTGGAGAGAAATTAAAGTAAAAAAAAAACTGTTCTTTTCTTCTCTTTATCTCTAGTTTTATGATAATTTAGTAATCAGTTTTTAAATAGTTATATATACAAGCACATTCACCCTATCCAATCTAAAGACCATATTTCAGGTGTCAAGTGCAGACCTGTGTATAAACTTCCAAACCATAAGTCGAAATACTAGTTTTAACTCTTATTTAAATAACATTTCCTGAAAATATCTTAGAATGAACAATTTCTCACTTTCTATCACTTATTTAGCATGATTTGCAAAGAAAATTGAAAGAAAGAAGGTTGTGTGTGTTTTCTTTTAGCAAAGCTACATCAGGCTATTTGCTGAGCCCACTGAGGGGAATCGAACCTCCAATTTTAGCATTATAAATCTGTAGACTTACCACTGTACTAGCAGGAGGCAAAAAAAGGAGTTCTGTTCAACACTAAGGAACTGTACGAAGTGCATTTAACACTAAGGAACTGTACGAAGTGCATTTAACACTGAGGAACTGTACGAAGTGCATTTAACACTAAGGAACTGTACGAAGTGCATTTAACACTGAGGAACTGTGCGAAGTGCATTTAACACTGAGGAACTGTACGAAGTGCATTTAACACTAAGGAACTGTGCGAAGTGCATTTAACACTAAGGAACTGTACGAAGTGCATTTAACACTGAGGAACTGTGCAAAGTGCATTTAACACTGAGGAACTGTACGAAGTGCATTTAACACTGAGGAACTGTACGAAGTGCATTTAACACTAAGGAACTGTACGAAGTGCATTTAACACTAAGGAACTGTACGAAGTGCATTTAACACTGAGGAACTGTACGAAGTGCATTTAACACTAAGGAACTGTGCGAAGTGCATTTAACACTAAGGAACTGTACGAAGTGCATTTAACACTGAGGAACTGTACGAAGTGCATTTAACACTAAGGAACTGTACGAAGTGCATTTAACACTGAGGAACTGTACGAAGTGCATTTAACACTAAGGAACTGTCGAAGTGCATTTAACACTAAGGAACTGTCTGAGTGCATTTAACACTGAGGAACTGTCTGAAGTGCATTTAACACTGAGGAACTGTCTGAAGTGCATTTAACACTGAGGAACTGTACGAAGTGCATTTAACACTGAGGAACTGTACGAAGTGCATTTAACACTAAGGAACTGTGCGAAGTGCATTTAACACTAAGGAACTGTACGAAGTGCATTTAACACTAAGGAACTGTACGAAGTGCATTTAACACTAAGGAACTGTGCGAAGTGCATTTAACACTAAGGAACTGTACGAAGTGCATTTAACACTGAGGAACTGTGCAAAGTGCATTTAACACTGAGGAACTGTACGAAGTGCATTTAACACTGAGGAACTGCAAATGGTGCATTTAACACTAAGGAACTGTGCAGTGCATTTAACACTAAGGAACTGTAAATGAGTGCATTTAACACTAAGGAACTGTCGCGGTGCATTTAACACTAAGGAACTGTCATGGTGCATTTAACACTGAGGAACTGTCTGAAGTGCATTTAACACTGAGGAACTGTCTGAAGTGCATTTAACACTGAGGAACTGTCTGAAGTGCATTTAACACTGAGGAACTGTGCGCGGTGCATTTAACACTGAGGAACTGTACGAAGTGCATTTAACACTGAGGAACTGTGCGAAGTGCATTTAACACTGAGGAACTGTGCGAAGTGCATTTAACACTGAGGAACTGTACGAAGTGCATTTAACACTGAGGAACTGTACGAAGTGCATTTAACACTGAGGAACTGTGCAAAGTGCATTTAACACTGAGGAACTGTACGAAGTGCATTTAACACTGAGGAACTGTACGAAGTGCATTTAACACTAAGGAACTGTGCGAAGTGCATTTAACACTAAGGAACTGTACGAAGTGCATTTAACACTAAGGAACTGTGCGAAGTGCATTTAACACTAAGGAACTGTACAGGTGCATTTAACACTGAGGAACTGTACTGAAGTGCATTTAACACTGAGGAACTGTCTGAGTGCATTTAACACTGAGGAACTGTCTGAGTGCATTTAACACTGAGGAACTGTACGAAGTGCATTTAACACTGAGGAACTGTGCGAAGTGCATTTAACACTGAGGAACTGTGCGAACGAAGTGCATTTAACACTGAGGAACTGTGCGAAGTGCATTTAACACTGAGGAACTGTGCGAAGTGCATTTAACACTAAGGAACTGTGCGAAGTGCATTTAACACTAAGGAACTGTACGAAGTGCATTTAACACTGAGGAACTGTACGAAGTGCATTTAACACTGAGGAACTGTACGAAGTGCATTTAACACTGAGGAACTGTACGAAGTGCATTTAACACTGAGGAACTGTGCGAAGTGCATTTAACACTGAGGAACTGTACGAAGTGCATTTAACACTGAGGAACTGTACGAAGTGCATTTATCAAGTTTTTTTATAATTTACTGCCTATTCCAAGTCACAGGTTTAAATTTGTTACAGTTACCATATCCCATTTCCTAATTTTACTTTTAAAAGGCTATTATTGCTGTATAGTATGTGTGACCTGAACAATTAATAAGGAAGGGCAACCTTGGAAATAGGTACAGTAAATGTTTCAGTACCACTGATTCAAGCAGGTTATAAATTATTTGAGAGTAGAATATATAAAGAAATTTGAGCAATAATGTATGGTTTATGGGAAACTAACTACTAGCAGTTCCTTTAAGAATGAAAAAAGAATCTGATAAGGAGCTTAGAAAACCTTGGAGCGCATCAAAGACCAATAATTATTTTTTCTTTACACAAGTTTTCACATTAAATCACATTTGTTAGAAAGCCATGGAAAGTTTTTCTTTGAAAAGACATCAGGTAAATTTAGTTAGGTTTAGTGAGTAGGCAAAAACAAAATATTCCTGTGACTCAAGTCCTTATATTTACTGTATTCAAACAATACAGATAAACAAAGGAACTTAATATCAGCTCCAAACTAATCTCAACCACAAATAGTTTTACCAAAATCCTGTTAGCTAACCTGACATAGATAATTGTTGTAAGTTATTTATTTTGAATTCTACCATTTAAACTGAACAGTACATAAAATGGAGCTTTCTGACAAAAAATAACAAAACTTTAACTTCTCATATGAAGGAAGTATTTTTAAAGTTTTTTTTTTTTCAAAACAGTGTTTCATAACAAAAGTTTGTAACTTTCAAAATTACAGAAGATTATCTGAAAATTTTCAAGTTTGAAAACATAAAATATTTGGAAAGTGTGTATTATGTTCTAAGCAGCTTGGTTAAGTATTTCAACTGTTAGAATGAAGAAAACAAAATGGGAGAATTTCAGTGATACTCCTCTGGTTCACAAAAAAAGTTATAATATTTAAAACTTGAATTAATTACTGGATTCTAAAACCAACGATCAAGGACTTAAGGACTGAAACTGTAAAACAAATATTGTTCAAAATCACAATTATGTTATGTTTTGCTTTCCTAACAATTCAGTTTTTGTTCCACATAAAAAATACAAAGTTTTTCTAGTTTAAACTTACAGATCTTAGTCCATTTACACTGGATACATTAACAATGTTGCCTTTACTTGAAACAAGGTAAGGGACAGCTAGCATGGTCAAGTGATATACAGATCTGTTAAAGAGAGAGCATGTTTCACCATGTTTTATAGCCTAGCAACATAGTTAGTAATATAAAAAAAAAAGATCATACTTCAAATACAATACACTACAAACATTACTATAGCATTATATTGGGACAATACACTACAAACATTACTATAGCATTATATTGGGACAATACACTACAAACATTACTATAGCATTATATTGGAACAATACACAACAAACATTACTATAGCATTATATTGGGACAATACACTACAAACATTACTTTTATAGCATTATATTGGGACAATACACTACAAACATTACTTTTATAGCATTATATTGGGACAATACACTACAAACATTACTTTTATAGCATTATATTGGGACAATACACTAAAAACATTACTTTTATAGCATTATATTGGGACAATACACAACAAACATTACTTTTATAGCATTATATTGGGACAATACACAACAAACATTACTATAGCAATATATTGGGACAATACACTACAAACATTACTTTTATAGCATTATATTGGGACAATACACTACAAACATTACTTTTATAGCATTATATTGGGACAATACACAACAAACATTACTTTTATAGCATTATATTGGGACAATACACAACAAACATTACTTTTATAGCATTATATTGGGACAATACACAACAAACATTACTTTTATAGCATTATATTGGGACAATACACTACAAACATTACTTTTATAGCATTATATTGGGACAATACACAACAAACATTACTTTTATAGCATTATATTGGGACAATACACAACAAACATGACTTTTATAGCATTATATTGGGACAATACACTACAAACATTACTTTTATAGCATTATATTGGGACAATACACTACAAACATTACTTTTATAGCATAATATTGGGACAATACACAACAAACATTACTTTTATAGCATTATATTGGGACAATACACAACAAACATTACTTTTATAGCATTATATTGGGACAATACACTACAAACATTACTTTTATAGCATTATATTGGGACAATACACTACAAACATTACTTTTATAGCATTATATTGGGACAATACACTACAAACATTACTTTTATAGCATTATATTGGGACAATATACTACAAACTACAAACATTACTTTTATAGCATAATATTGGGACAATACACTACAAACATTACTTTTATAGCATTATATTGGGACAATACACTACAAACATTACTTTTATAGCATAATATTGGGACAATACACAACAAACATTACTTTTATAGCATTATATTGGGACAATACACAACAAACATTACTTTTATAGCATTATATTGGGACAATACACAACAAACATTACTTTTATAGCATTATATTGGGACAATACACAACAAACATTACTTTTATAGCATTATATTGGGACAATACACTACAAACATTACTTTTATAGCATTATATTGGGACAATACACAACAAACATTACTTTTATAGCATTATATTGGGACAATACACAACAAACATTACTTTTATAGCATTATATTGGGACAATACACTACAAACATTACTTTTATAGCATTATATTGGGACAATACACAACAAACATTACTTTTATAGCATTATATTGGGACAATACACAACAAACATTACTATAGCAATATATTGGGACAATACACTACAAACATTACTTTTATAGCATTATATTGGGACAATACACTACAAACATTACTTTTATAGCATTATATTGGGACAATACACAACAAACATTACTTTTATAGCATTATATTGGGACAATACACAACAAACATTACTTTTATAGCATTATATTGGGACAATACACTACAAACATTACTTTTATAGCATTATATTGGGACAATACACAACAAACATTACATTTATAGCATTATATTGGGACAATACACAACAAACATTACTTTATAGCATTATATTGGGACAATACACTACAAACATTACTTTTATAGCATTATATTGGGACAATACACTACAAACATTACTTTTATAGCATTATATTGGGACAATACACAACAAACATTACTTTTATAGCATTATATTGGGACAATACACTACAAACATTACTTTTATAGCATAATATTGGGACAATACACTACAAACATTACTTTTATAGCATTATATTGGGACAATACACTACAAACATTACTTTTATAGCATAATATTGGGACAATACACAACAAACATTACTTTTATAGCATTATATTGGGACAATACACTACAAACATTACTTTTATAGCATTATATTGGGACAATACACAACAAACATTACTTTTATAGCATTATATTGGGACAATACACTACAAACATTACTTTTATAGCATTATATTGGGACAATACACAACAAACATTACTTTTATAGCATTATATTGGGACAATACACAACAAACATTACTTTTATAGCATTATATTGGGACAATACACAACAAACATTACTTTTATAGCATTATATTGGGACAATACACAACAAACATTACTATAGCATTATATTGGGACAATACACAACAAACATTACTATTGCATTATATTGGGATCTCTCTCATTTATCTTTCAAAACACTTTTCTTTATAAACCAATTTACCAAATTTAAATTTTACCATAGTTACATTTTTTAATGTAAAATAAGCAGTGCCAATACAAGTTTAAAAAGGCAATGAAAGACAAAACTTAGGGACATTCGTAACACTGAGACCAGCTGTAAGTGTGATAACAATTAGTGCTACATCTTACATATGACATTTTGAATAAAAATTGGATACTTTACTGAATGGAAACAACACGTAAAACTTGTATTAAGTAATTTTTCTTAATGAATTATATGACCTTAATATGAGATCCGAGACTGTCAATTGATCTTAAACTTAATGCTCATTAACTGGAGTTTAGTTTTGAAAAAAAACAAACAAAAAAAAACACTTTACGTTAAGTCGTTCTTTTTGAGGATTTATTAATTTCTTAGTGTACATATTAGCATTAGTACACATATCACCATTCCAATAAGTTGTTGTCAAATGTTTCATAAAAATGATACTAACATGGACTTCAAACTTTGTGCTTGGCTTCAGAAACTAACCTAGTTTCTCAGTGTAGAGAAATACCCTTTTTCTGCATCAAATTTCATTGTCTTTTCTTATGTACAAAATACTACTCCAATAGAAAGAGAAATAATTACGAATTTATCCCAGTGTGGAGGGCAACCTCTCAACTGAGATAGTCATTTAAGATTATAAATTCTTTACATTGTGACTCCTACCAACCCATAAGTTTTAATTTCTTTCTGCTCCTCTAAACTAGCCTTTTGCTTCCATATCCCACCCTTAAAACAGCTACTGCTTAGAGTGTTTATCATATTAAGAAAAATGTATGTAGCTGCCTTAAATAACAAGTTAGGATATATTTTATTGAAGCTTGTACTGAATTACCTGACGTTGATATTAAACATCTTGTCGTATTGTTCGAGACTGGTGTTTTCAATTGTTCCAGTCTCAATAATGCCCGCATTGTTCACCTGCAACCAAACAATATATATTTCATTACACCATAGTCAAACAATAGTTTCTACTAATCAACTGACAGAAAGAAATTACACCTGAATAGATTACTTGTATTTCATCTGACATTTCACATCATTTACTTACTAATAAAATTCTTGTATTATTCCCATGCATTTATGAAATAATAACCTCTAACTTATTTGAGGTTAGGTGTATGTACAAAACAATGATACATGCATTAGTAGTGCATGTGCGTGCGTGCGTGCACACACATGGCTTCTGGAAAAATCAAACAATCCAGCATTATTTACTACTCAAATGTAAAAGTTGTGATTCCTGCCTTATCTATGATAAAGTATAAAAGTAATCCTTTTACTGTTTCACATCTTTGTATTATTCACTTATATGTATAAAATAATAATAGTAGTATTATTTAACTGTAATTAGGTAAGAGTAATCTTAAATTTCATGTTTGGAACAGCACAGTAAACCCAAGATTTTACATAAGATATTTGGAAAAATACAGTACAATCAAAAGTTAACATTTTCTTACATTGAAAATGCATTTCCAACAGGTACTTGCCAACCCACACTAAACCTTGGTTTGTCTCCAATGTATTGCTAACAATTCACCAGTCTATTATACCCCTTTATTTTTGCTCCATTACAAAACATGTGCTTTAGCATATAACATAGTGATAGTTAGTCACAGTTAGGTTCCATGACTGATAATCTGATATAGCTATATGTGACTAGGATTAAAGAAGTGTACATTGCGAGTGAATTAGCTAAGTGCAGCCCACTCAGACAAAACAAATATCCAGAGAAACACTTTCGGATACATGTTATTATGCCAAGATTGGTATGTCTAGGCAAAACCATCCAGTAGAAGCACTCTGCCTAAGTATGCAAGATCAACAACAATAATCGCAGTTTGCCCAGGCAGAAAATATCCAGTGGAAGTGCCTTAAGATACTATTGAGTATGTCAAGTGCTGCCAATTCAGCCAGAAGACATCCAGCAGAAGTGCCTTGTATAAAAACTGTTTTTTAATGAAAAAGTGCAGTCAGCACAGAATAAAGCATCTATGAGAAGTGCCTTATATCAAGAATATATGTTACAGTATAATCAATACATATATCAATGATAGCTCCCCTCTTACTGAATGGATTCATATGAGCTATAAAGATTGATTTAGATTACTGTACAAACCCCACTCATGAGGTAGCCTCCACAGTCCACCATACAAGCAACTGGAAACAAAACTTGCAAAGACTCCCATATTCTACTACAAGAATAAAGAGTATATGCATCAGAAAGCACATAGGAAGGAATGACACACTTGATAAAGTGCAATGAGAGTGTCCACGATTCCTCATTTTGAAAAGCAGAAAGACCTCAATTGTAAGAAGCAGAGATTTCCTTTACTCATGAAGCCATAAAAATGCATAAATACATATTATAAACACATGCCACCACCAAATAAGTGGCCCATAGTCTTACAGAAATACCCAATCTCCACAGCTAGTGTTATAGAACTATACATTAATTTGTTGCCAAGAAATAATATCAAGCATACTTGACCAGGCAATGCCCACCACTAGGTAGGATCATGAAATATGATATATGTATCGACTGAAAAGGATAAAAAACAATAAGTCAACCCAGTCAAAGACAAACAGATATGAGTAGAGTAATCACAGGAGGAAGGCAGCCAGGATGCACAGATAGTGCAAGATGAATGTATTGGGAGTTGTCCACATACTAGCTGGAATGGCCTCCTCCAGAGGTAAGCAGGTCCGAGCAGCTAAAGACACAGTTAAATGATGTATTTGGAGTGGTGAAACATTATGCAACCATCAACTTTCCATAGACAAGTCACAATACACCAGTCATATGAGTTGAAGAACCCAACCAGCAAGGGTAATAGATCTTGGGAAGCAGAGGGATTACATGTAATAAATAGGCAAAAATGAGAACCACTGAAAATGGCTGTAGAAGACACATAATCAAGTAGGAAATGAACTGGATAGAGAAAACAATCTGGATCCTAATATGAGTACATGTTGGAAAGAGATGGTAAAAAAAATAGGAGGAAAGGCTAAATAACCTTCACAGGCAGCAGATATCTTAGGAAGGAAAACCCAATATGGATAGAGGATAATAAAAAATAATAGAAAGGATGAGAGAAACAGTAATGGCAAAAATATCAAAACAATAAAGATCTCAAGCCCAGAGAAGAAGAAAATAGGTCTTAAGAAAAAGATGATACAATGAACATGTAGCAATGAATTTAAAGGTACAACCAGAGAGGGCATGAAGAACAACACTGAGATCCCTTTCTAGAAGGAGAAAAGGATGTAACTGATAAACTAGGTGATAGGAACAGAAAAGTATGGAAATAATCAGGGAGGCAAAAGCTTTACAGAAACAAGAGAAATGAAAGTTGTTTGATGGGGCAGTCCTACAATTAGCAACAGTTGATACAGACAAACCCTAATCAAACCAACCAGGTTAAGCATACAGACAAGAAAGAAGGCTGAATAGTAGAGCAGGTAAAGAATGCTACACAAGGCATATGTCCATGAGCTGAGCTGAAAGACCAGACAAAAACCATGCATGAAGATGGAGTGTGGCAACACCAGGATGAAACGGGTCTAAACATACTAGTCAGAAGAGTAGCCTGGATGGAGGTAAGGGTCAGAACAAGGTTGGTAAAATTTCCTGACTGTTAGCACTATGTGCCTTACCAAAAAAAGTTGGAACCAGAAAAATAGATTCCAAATTGTCTTCACCCTGATGAAAATCTTTCTCAGAAGCACAGACAGTGGGAAAAGGAGAATTAACCCTTGACCAAACAAAATCATTCAACTTCCTGCAAATAAACATTTGGAGTTCCTTGGAAGATATCATCAATCAGCCATGTTGGAGACAAGTGACATTACTATCTTCAGTGTTAATGAGAACTTCATCATCCATCACAGTAAAATTTGGCTTCATATATCAAACTAGAATTCAACTTGCATGAGAAAAGTTCAAGAAAAATAAATCAAAGTTTGAAAGCCAACAGTCAAAAGGTTATGTTTAAAGTTAGTGAAAGACTGAAAAGCAATCATAAATGAAATAGCAAGGGTCACATAAAGAGAGAACTAAGCACACATCAATACACTTTAACACCAATCAAGAAAGTGAAAACTGTGTTAAGTAGGTAGCACAGTGTGATTGGTGGAAACTAGTCACATGATCAGCACATTTTGAAGTGGTACAAAATTAAAGAGGTATAAAAAATTGGTGTGCTATTAGGGATATAATTTTTAGCAATGCTAAAAGGTAGTATTATTTTGAAATATGTTTCACATTTGAAGTAATACAGTAAAATCAAGATTTTACATCTAATATTTCTACTAACGAAAAACTATAAAACAATAGTACTATTAGCCTTATTAGACAGAGAGTTAAGAACACAGGCATGTACATTAGATGTTAAATTCACAAAATATATTTACATTAAAGCATAAAGATAGAGAAAGCATTTAAGCTTGTGGACTACAAAATAAGCTGTTTTCTACTTTTTAATTAGTTGTCTCATTCAGTTAATGTACAAACATCTCAATTTTTATTAATCACAAATTTTGTCTAGTTACTTGTGACTGCAAGGGCAAAGAAGTAATTAAATGAAGAAATACAGAATATTTGCTTAGATATAAAAAAAAAGTTTACTAGGGTCAATGATCACCTACAAAATACACGTTTGTTTGTAGCTAAGCACAATGCTACACAATGGGCTATCTGTGTTGTGCCCACCGTAAATATTGAAACTCAATTTTCAAAGTTATAATTCTTCAGAAAAACTGCTAAGCCTCCAGGGGATTATATGTATATATGTGTATAAAGATTGCTTCAGTGGGTGGAGGGATGAATTTAGTGTGCTGAATAGCCCGCTGTCACTTTGTTCTTGTTTTTAGCATTTATGCTAAAATTACACAGTCATCTGTACCAACCATCCATAACTTTGAGCTGATATACTAAATAAAAAAATGCAGGTAGTCAAAAGCACCTAAAACCAAATACTGGGCTCTTTAGTTGAACAGTGTGATATGAACATTACTTAAAATGCACAAACACCATAAAATGGTGGATAATGATTTAATTATATAAGAACACAAACCACAGACCCTTGGAATCTCAGCCTGGCACTCAAAGACTACTAGGCCATATCCAGCATATCTCTTTGAATTTCACTAATCTTTTTTATGCACATCATAAAATATATGTACATTATGGAGCTACTCTAAATGTGTGCAAAATTTATAAAATATCTGGCCACCTCCAGTCTTCATTTCTTCACAAAAATCTGTTAAAAGAACTTTTCAGGCCTAATCAATTCAATCCAATCCATAAGCTCATGTATGGTGCTATTTTTCTCATACATAAAATTGTGTACAGACCTCTCTACTCCCATTCACAAATTTGTGTGCAAATTTAAATAATCTCATCCACAAAATCATGGACTGACTAAATGAAACATAATTCTGATACATTTCTTGGTTCAGTCACAACTTACCAGCACATTCAATTTTCCAAAATGTTTTATAGTGTCTTCCAAAATGAGACGTGTTTCCTTTTCCACTGTTAGGTCACCACTAATGTATAGAGGCTAAAGCAAAAAATTTACATGCAGGTTTTAATCAAACACGACATGAAAACCTTTCAACTAATTATAAATCTTAAGTGCATCTCTAAAAATGTACAATTTTTTATATAAATAGGACTATATTTGTCAATATTATCTTAAAATATAGAATTAAATTATCTTCCATGTTATTTTTCTTCACAAAGTAGCTGAAATTAAATGCTAAACACAGTATAGAGGACACTGAGTACAATGATGGTAAGTGAGAATATGGTACTAAGAAAGTAGTGTCTAAGAGATAACAAAAAATATAGTGTTGCAGACAAAATCATAAAGAAAGCCAGATAATGATGATGCATATTACATAAATACTTGGTTAAAAGAAGTAGAAAGTAGGTTGGCGAGATCATGAACAAGGAAAGTGTTTGTTTGTTTTGAATTTCATACAAAGCTACACGAGGGCTATCTGCAGTAGCCATCCCTAATGTAAGACTAGAGGGAAGGCAGTGAGCCATCACCAGTCACCGCCAACTCTTGGGCTACATTCTTACCAATGAATAGTAATATTGA
The DNA here is from genome assembly GCF_004210375.1 of Tachypleus tridentatus. Lineage (NCBI taxonomy): Eukaryota > Metazoa > Arthropoda > Merostomata > Xiphosura > Limulidae > Tachypleus > Tachypleus tridentatus. Next base: position 136,388,473 of record NC_134832.1, on the reverse strand, counting down.
CTGTCACATTATAACGTCCCTATGGCTGAAAGAGCAAGCATGTTTGGTGCAACAAGGATTTGAACCCTCAACCCTCAGATCATGAGTCAAACGCCTTAACCCACCTGGCCATGTTGGGCCTCAAGGAAAGTGATTGTGAATTGTAGAAAAATGTATGATGTGCAACAAATACATTTATCAACAACAAATGACAGGTGGGTGTGGCAACCAAGGTCATAATTATATGGTGATTGTTCACAAGATTAAGAAAAGTAATACAAGTAAAATTACAGAGAGAGAAGGTGACAGGTAATATGTGTACTGATGTGAACATAACATAAAATAAGGGCTCTCTAATTTTCCAAACAAAAATAAAACAGACTTAAGATGTTCAGGATTTCTCAGTTCTAAATCTAACTCATTATTCTAAGTTTGTTTGTTTTTTGAATTTCGCTCAAAGCTACACAAGGGCTATCTGCACCAGTTGTCCCTAATTTAGCAGTGTAAGACTAAAGGGAAGACAGCTAGTCATCACCACCCACTGCCAACTCTTGGGCTACTCTTTTAACAATGAATAGTGGTACTGACCATTACATTATAATTCCCCCATGACTGAAAGGGAGAGCATGTTTGTGCGACGGGTGTTTGAACCTCGCATTACCTCAGATTACAAGTCGAACACCTTAACACACTTGGCCATGCTGGGCATGTTCTAAGTTAGTAATAACTAATCAGTCTTATGGTTTGAAAACTGACTTTCTTAATATTAGGAAATAAAACACCATTTATTTTTTGCCTTAACATGTGGTGAAACAGCAGACTTAATTTTGCAATAACTCCTCCTCTGCAAATGCTCACCACTACTTCAGTTCTTGCAACCAAATCTTATTTTTGATTAGTGATACATCTAAATGGCATCCATTCTAGATGGCGCTCTGATTATAGAACCTTCCTGTATCACTTTGAAAAAACTTTCTCTCATTACTTCACTTCATACAATAAAAATCAATGTTGAAAACTAAATTCCCATGACAACTTTGTAATTTTAGTAACACCTTTGATATCATTGTACAACTTCTAGTTAACACCATTCTATAACAATCTGCTCTGTAACAAATGCCAATTAATATCCAACTCACACAGTTACAACATCACAAATGATTATGATTTTGCATGTTTTCAATTCTACCAGACTTCAGTTATCCCTTATATATAATTTAAAAAGTCTATTAATGTTACAGAACATAACCTGATATATCTATGTAATTTGCATCATCAATATTCCCCAAATCTAATCAAGTTTCAGCAATTCCCATTAGATCATTGTCTTCGATTTCAACTTAAGCCCTCAAACATCAATTTTATTTCTAATGCTCCCAACTTTAGAATAATGGAAAATAAGTGAATTATTAAATCTATTATGATTATACCTAAATTTGATATTTATCTTTAGAACTACTATTTAACTCACTGTGCTCTAAATCTTTTAAAATTTTCCAAATTCTCTCACCATAATGCAAATTTAGTTTAAACAATCTTTAATTGAACAAATGAAAGGTTCCCCAAGCCTTGTGCTACCCAAACAGCATATATAAAAATATCTCTAACACAGTATTCATCTTTACCTCAAAATCTCTCACGTAAGTTCAACCAACCCCCCACCTGTTGTTGCTCTAGTACATTCCTAACAATCTTTTAGTTTAAAGCCTGTAATCTATTAAGTAACTTATTCCTGTGCCTAGTTTAAAGAACTAAAATAGCAACATATTTATTTTTATCACAAAACTCTATGAAAGAGTTCTTTGTAAAGACCACAGAAAACGTTAAGAAGTACAGAGATAACTTGGACAACCTCCTGGTTTCAAAATATATGTTTGTATTAGTTTGGGAAAAAAACATTTTTCACTGTATTTTTAATCATCTTCCACATTTGCATGTTACTATGTTTTACAGTAATTGCTTCCTGGATGGCAATGGACATTCAGTTTACGCTTATGTTTACAGAATTTATTCTGAGTTATGAAGTAAATGTATTCTCAAGATGGCTGGTATGGGTATTAAAACTTCAATTAAAATAAAGTACAGATCAACATTTCAACCTTCTTAGAAGGACAGAATGCTGTTCTGTACTCTATTTTAATTAAGGTACTAATACCCATACCAGCCGTATTGAGAAAACAAACTGGAAAAAATTATTGCTCTTCATTACTTTAGTTGCACATATAAATTAAGATATACTAGCTATATATTAAGTATATTTTGTGCAGAAATATAACAACAGATCAGAAAAGAACTTTGTTTCATTAATATGTAACAACAGATTATCAAATAGTAAACTTAAAAAAAACAACTTTACTGAGAGTTTTTCAAACGAAATCTCACAAGGAAATTATAAACCAATCCTCTGAATACTAACCAAACTTCCCTAAATTATTCTTTTTTTACTCCTGTGTTTAATAATAAATTCAACACTGCCCCCTCCAAGGAGACAATTGTCCTGATGTCAGATGCTCCTTTTCTCCTATCTACCCTTTTAACAGAATGTCTTTCACTAATTTACCATCACGTAAGCAAGTTTTGCAAATAAAATGTGTATTATATTTTTGAACTTTCCAAAAATTACAAATCTCAAACACTGCCCATTTCTGACACCTACCACATCCTATAAACACTAAATCCCACTTATCCCTGAACCAGCTTACAAGGAAGATGTTGTGATACAACAGAATAGGTAATGTTTTTAGATTATACAGTGATACCTCAGTTTTCAAACAGCCTTCTGGAAGGGATTATGTTCCCATAAGAAATACTGTAAATTAAATTAGTCTGTTACAGACCTCCAAAAATTATGCATTATGAAGCATTTTAAGTAAAAATATTGCTTATTTATACCTATATAATAATACTTACATGCATAAAGTCAACCACAAAAACTATAAACACAATAAAAAAAGAATAAATGAAAATTTAACTGCACTTCCCCTGTGCTGAGGAGAGCTGATGGCATAAGTGAAAGGTGGTGAGGAACATGGAGAGTAGGAGGGTTATTATTGTTTGGAAGGGGAGTCACCTTCCATAAAAACGTCAGGTAATTCTCCTTCTGAGGTTCTTTCTCTTTTCTGTTTCTTTGCAGTGCTACAACCTGCTTGAGACTTACTGGACCTATTTCTCACTAAAAACTTGTCTAATGAGGTTTGTATCTGCCTGGCACCCTCCTCATGTCTCACCACACTATGTATGCCACTTCTCTTCCTAAATTTTTCAAACCACCCCTTACCAGCCTTAAAGACATCACTTGTATCATCACTCGTTCCAGGGGTGTTTTTCAGGAAGTCAGCATGCAACTGCTTTGCTTTCTTACAAATGATGGTCTCAGAAATGCTATCACCAGCTAACTGTTTTTTGTTTACCCAAATCAACAACAGTTTTTCTACCTCTTCCATTGTTTGTGATCTTTGTTTCGTAAGCACTGTCACTCCTTGTGCAACATCAGCTCCTTTGATGACCTCTTTATTTTTCAGTATGGTGCAGACTGTAGACTTTGCCATACCAAACTGTGTAGCAAGATCAGACACGCGAACACCACTTTCATACTTTGCCATGAGATCTTTTTTCACCACTATTGTGGCTCTAACAACTTTTCTTTTTGCTTTGCTGTTTTCATTATCCTTCTCTGACCCCATGGTGGCTTATTTAATCAAAATATTTAGAAAAACAACAACAACAAAAAAAGAAAAACAAGAACGTTCACAGCAGATTTTAGTGGGGATGTGGACTGAGCAACAGATGTGGGTAAAATGTTTTGGGCAAGCTTGGCATGGGCTGAAAATGGTCAAAGGGTTGTTCGAGTCATCAGTCAGGTTATTTTGGGGATTCGGGACACGACGGCTTGGTTCGAGAAGGGGAGTCATTCGAGAACCAAGGTACCACTGTACATTCAAATATTGCAACAGCAAGTAGTATTTGATATAAATGTTTACTAATGACAAAAGAATGTTATCTCTACTGTTGTTTTGCTAACTTATTAGCATAAATGGGACAAAGTCTACTAACTTATTTTTGACACTGCATTACAACACTTGTATAGAAATAGCAAAGGAGGCTAAGCATGGTTGAAACAAAATGATTATGACATAGCACACAGAATGTTGATCTGTTCTATATTTTATGCTAAAACTGTGCCTTAAATAAAATCTTATATTCACATTAGAAACAAACACACTTTCAATTTTTATTTTAGTGTTTAGTTTATAGCTCGTAAAAGGTAATGTGGTGAACAGCAAATGAAAACAATGCTGTGTTTTAATAAGCTAAGAGTGGTACTTGGTCATCAATATCTCTGAATTAGATTTTAAAAAAATTTAGAAACCTTCATTATGATGTATAAGTAAGCAATCACATTTGCATGTCACAAGTTTAGTTACAAATACAGCTGCTTATATCTCATTGTAATTATATTCACTGAAAGGTCAATATATAGCACATAGATGTAGGTGTGTTGAGAACAGATGTGTATTTTCAGATAACAGTGTTGACATATACAGAGTATAGAAAATTTAATATCGGGTTCAACTGTAACAAACAAATGAGTACCTGTATGTAACTCACTATTTTTATTCATGTTACAATTTAAATACACACTAGCACAGTGACAGCTTATTCTTATCTCTGATTCACTGAGTATTCATAAACTGTTTTCTTTTATTTTTAACTTTTCAACTGCAGGATCCAGCAGATTGTTGGATCCTAAAGAAAATATGATGCTATGGGTAAGTTCACATGTCGGGAAGTTGGTGATGTGACAAGTGAGATAAGAAATATGGAAGGTTATGATGTAGGGCAGGTAAAAAGTACTGAAAATGTGACACATGAGATACAGCATACAAAATGCAATAGTGATGTGACAACTGATATATGGAATACTAGATGTGAATGTGCGGGGCACGTCAGGGAAGCAATATGGAAAGTAATGATGACAGGAGGTGAGACACAGAATACTAAAAGTGATGGTGAAAAGCAGGTGAGATCAAGAAAAATGTTAGTGTTTCGTGCAGCTAAAACAACCTGCAGGACTCACTGGTGTTATTAATAATTAATATGTTTAGTAATTTTCCACATTCTATAGCTCAGACTGGTGATTCAAACTATTATATGTTTTTAGTGGATGTGCTCTACTGGACCCTTACTTCCTATACCAAATTTCAAGGCAATCCAACAAAAAATACAGAAGATAAAAAACCTCCATGTTTGATTAAATTTCTTTCTTTCATTTTCTTTGCATGAAAAGTGTGAAAACTTTAGTTGATAGAAAAAAACAATCGATTTTCATGGGTTTTTCAACTTTTGTACAGTAATCAATCTTTATAACTTACAATTTGATATTAAATTTACTCTAAATACAAAAGTAAAGATTGACTATTTCTAATTTTTTGTCATTGAGATTACAGATGGTTAATCTAGAGCAGCAAAACTATAGGGTGAGAGCACATGCAGAAACACAAGTACTGGTTATTACAAGAAAACTAGATTAACAGTTTCTAGCTCAAATTTTCCAAAGAATCATACTTTTGTCAAATTTTATGAAATTTTCCTAATTAAATGAATTTAATATTATGTAACATCAATTTAAGCAATTAGCATAAATAAAGATGCTTGATTCAGCTGTACCAAATGCATGCAGGTGATGACAAGAAACTGTTAATCTAAATTCCATGGCATTGCTATGAAAGAAGTAATTAGAAAATTAACACCATAAATTTTAAAGAATCTGGTTGGTTCTATAATTTATAGATCTGTTCTCATTAATAAGGTTGTGATCCTAAAGGTAATGTTTGTTACTATTAAGTTACTTTACTTGTTTGTTGGTGTGTATTGACAAAATGTCACATCTAATCAAAAAAAAACCTCAGGTGTGAAAAAATGTACAACCAAAAAGGGATTGAAAGAGTAACTTAAAGGAATGAGATCAAAGTTGGCAGTCAAACTGGTAGTTAGCTACACTTATAGCATCGTTAAGACATTTACAGTATGCATTCATTCATTACTCAGCCAGACTGCCCTTTTAGTTCAAGTTGGGAAATTATGGTGGGCAAAGAAAAATAAAATCATGAAAAGAAATGCAATTGCATGTTCATGATGTAAACACGTACATTCAGATATAACAGACTGTAATATGTGAGACAACTGCCACATTAACACTGTTTTTTAATACTGGAAGGTGAAAAAAACATTTCAGGTGAACTGAAGAAATTGTCTGTAAGGAAGCTGAAATACTTTCTTTTTCCAACAGTGTTTACAACTCCTCAATGTTCTTAAACATGCTATATTACGCAAGTGGTTGAGAAAAGAATGTTGTGTGTTGGAGATAAGAACAAGTAACTGTTAAAAGTGTGTAGAGAAAAAATGTCAACAATCACAATTTATACAAACAGTTTATTAATTCACCTGATGCTTTGATGGTGAAATGTCTTCACATTGTTTTGCAATTTTTTCCAAGTTTTCTTTTTTCCTCCCTGTTAAAGACAATGAAGCTCCTAGTCGTGAGAAAAGCAGAGCTGTAGCTGCTCCAACTCCAGAACTAGCCCCTAGATACACACAAAAACATCATGTGCTATAATCTGGTATAATTAACCCTTTTGCAACAGGTTCAGTATAAAATACACATGTTAATATCACATTTGCACACACTATGTATTTACCCTCGACACAGTATGTGTGCTTACACAAAATTTGGCAGACCTTTAGTGCAGTTTACAAGTATTTTGTACAAAAATAAAATCATATTTTTCTATGAAATACTTTTACCAAAGATTTGTTTGCGAAAATATCAAGTCTGTTTGGTCAAGGATTTGAGTAATTTCCTGTCATAATTAAAAAACTTTCTTCATCCTAAAAATATGAATTATTTGTGTAATCTTTAAAACCTGCTAAATATATTTTAAACATTTTTTTCAGTATGACTTTATAATTTATGTTATTATGTATATCCTACATAGGGTTCGTCAACTGACTGACCTCGCAACCATCATAAAAAATTAGGAAATAAACATAAATTATGTTTTATTTTATGCTAGAATGACTATGTATTATAACACAAAAATACACATTTGGTCTGAGTAGCTTAAGTCTCATAACATTTTATATTTAGTTTTTATTATATTGACCTTCTAGTCATGCTTAGCTAACATTACATAACTTGCATTGTTGTGGTGAACATTCACTCATGTTATACCATATCTAATTATATAAAACTAACCCAGTCTTGGCTGTGTTTTATTTAGTAGACTAGAGTTTTGTATTATACAGTAACATTTAAATTATACATTATATACATGTATATAGATTATTATTATTATTATTATTTAGAAATAAGTTATAAACCTTATTTCTCTTAAAATATAGAACAACAAATAAAGAAGTCAAGGAAATAATTCTCTCTTCTAGCTACAACCTTTGAACTCAGTTGCTGCTGAACCTTGGTTGCTAAGCTTTTTTAAAATTTCTCACATATAGGATGTCAAACAATTTTTTTAGGTTTTATGTTTATATAGTTGAAAAACCAAAAAATCATAAATAACTATACTGATACCACGGAATTCCACTATAATTTATTAAGCTTGGTAACTAAGCTGTTTAAAAAAAGTATGAAACTTCAAGCAGATTAAAGATAAGCCTACCTCCTTGAAATCTTGAATCAAAAGAACACGGTAGCTTTTTCATACACTAAAATAACTGAGAAAACTACTAGGGGGGCATTCTGAGCTTTTAATTGGTTATTCACATGTATTACTATGTTTTAAAGTAATTGTATATAATGGACTGTTTCCAAAAATGGAAAAAGAGATGAACATGGCCTACTGCACTTGATTCAGTACATAAGCCATACTTCAGCAAAATATAAAGACATGAGGTTTTCATTTTGTGTTATAACTTGTCAATATTGGTAATCTGAGTTCATAATTTGTCATCAGAAACATCCCAATTTTAACCAGTGCTGCATTCAACACCCCATCTGACTTACTATGATCTATATTTAGATGGCTTACTTTATTTTTTAATTTAAATTTAATAAATTACCTCATATATAAAGTTTGAATTATAATATACAGTTTGATTCTAAACTTATTAACATTAATACATAAAATAGTAATTCAGTAAAATTTTGAATGCGACTAAACAAACGAGATGATATGACCTTTAACCTGTGACCCGTTACAAAAAAGGTTATTAATTTTGAATGACTTTATTTGTCTGAAGAAAAAAAAACTTGCATAAAAGATTTATAAGTACAATTCATAGTATTACACACTATTCTAACACCATTACATAGAAATCAGATTTTTAACAATAATCAAACACATTAGAACACATTATCTGTAACTTTGTATAATTGCCCTAGAGTGCATTTAGAAATACATACATTTATAGCTATCACATTAATGTTTGGATATTAAAATAAAAGTGTATTTTCACCCAGGCTTGACAGTAATAATTGGTCTAGTTAATTTTTAATTCTTATATATCTGTTGTTTTTTTTTAATAATTGGAGGTTAAATACATTTTTAAAAATTTGTGACTTTTCCTATATTGAGTCAAAATAAACTGAAGATTTCCTAGTAGAAAAAATAAAACATGCTTATGAAATCTGATAATAATTAATTTTGGATAAAGAACTAATGTAACATTTATAGTTGAAATTTATTTGCCAAATGATGTATCAAACACAGTGATTAATGTGCCATATCAAAATAGTAAGAATGTTAAAAAAATGTTTCATTTTTCTTGAAGCCATTTTAGTTCTTATTATATGAAACCATACTTTATTCAAATTCTGCTGGAGAAGAAACGATAATTATAACTTAATTATTTTTCTTATTGGAATTATCTACAAGTAAGCAGAAATATCACATTCCAGATTGAAAAGCAAATGTTTCATTAGCTTTTAGTTTCAAAATTTTATTCAATGGTTTCCTTAAAAGAAGTTACATCACATAACAATTCCAACCGTAAATATTCACAAAGGTACAAACAAAAAACGTTCTTATTAAATTACTGCTGTCATGTTACTCTCAGAAGGTTACTACTATCAAGATTTGCAAGTCTAGTATATAAGATTTTTACTTTCTTTTGGCAATAAAAATATCTGGATAAGACTTATGTACATCAAAAACACCAAAATACAGATTATAACCTGAAAAACAAGTCCAATACTAGTTATAATTGTTATACTAATTATTTATTCATCTAAATCTGTACATCTGACTAAATTTTATTATATACAATACTGATGGATTTTACTGAGACTGACTGATGGATACAGACTTGCTGAAAAAAATGATGGTTTATTCAATTTTTAAAATTATATGTAAATCCAACACACAATTCATCAAATGTTCGTACTTATCAGATATTAAAAACAGGCAATAACTAATAAATAATGTATATCTAACAATCATGATTCTCACTAGGCCTAATTTCCCTGTGGGTACATAACTTTATGCAGTTTTGCAAACACTAAGTTTAAAGAGAAACAATATGCCAACAGCATCATGTAAATCATGTTTACACAGCCTTGGTCTTTTCACAAATATCTGTTCTCATGTTATCAAATCACTCATCTTCAAATACAGGTTAGTCTTAATGTTTAGTCCTTTCATACATCACGTGAAATGATAACAATGGCTAAACTTGTAACATATATTATAAAAAAATTCAGAGATCTGAGTATGCTACATTAAAACGATTTTTAAGCACTGACAAATACAGCTGATATAAAAGTTTCAGTGGAATGGAATGTATAAGAGCTACATTTGACATCAGTTGGTGTTTTGTAAACAGTGTGATGGCACTAATCATTTTCAGGAAGAGTACGTAACAGCCCTTTTCAAGTATTCATACTCAGATCAAAAGATGTTTTCAGATTATGAATTTAAAATTTGCAAGACAAGGATAAATCTTGCACTTAATGGCATAAAATCAGTAAAATCTACCCACATGCTCCAGGCAACACAATCAAGAAGACTTAATGGTTGGAAAAATACACAAGTTACGAGTAAATCTGTTTCTACGTACATTCATTTAACCATTGCATAGCTGTTTCAGCTGAAGAATAAAATGGTATTCATCAGTCAAGTCACCAAATGCAGCACCTAAAGGTTTTTGTTCAATCAGAATATTGTTATGAATGATGGGAAAATGGTCTTTGTATATTAGATGAATTATGTAAAGTATGCAGGAAGGAGTATAAGAAATGAACATGTTCTTTTTTTAATGAAGCATTTTCCAGGGATATTGTTAAAATGCATAGCCATCAGATAGAGTATGACCAGATGTGGTAACATGGACAATAATTATATCTTGAGGCTCTTAATCTGTTTTGACATAAAAATTTAAGTAAAATACTGGCATTTGAGTTTTATAAGACAAACACAATAAAAAACATGAATATGATACGTTTTTTTACTACAACAGCTAACCTGTTATAAGAGCCACTTTTCCAGTTAGATTAGACAGTCCTTGGGCTGCCATAGCTCAAGTCAGTATTGGAAACTGAAAAACATGTTAAACAATACATAGTTTTCTCTAAAACAGTGTTTAAACTCAAAACAAATATAAATTTTAGTACTTTACAAATACTGTTAAAGAAGTTTAACATAATTGTATGCCATACTTTAATGCTTTTATATAGATAGTGTATTCTTGAAATTAAACAGTATAAATATATATAAATACTAAAGGAATTTATCAGTGATTCAATGATTATTTATATGTGTAACAACATATTATATAAATTCTACAGATGAACTACATTGTGCATCATTTGCATTTTGTAACAATGAGTCATATAAGGAACAGTTGACAGAACATTTATTCTTACATACAGGATAATTGCATTTTAATGTGACAGAAGTGTTCAGACTTAGAGTATAATGGAATTTTTTATAATCTAAATTTTAAAATTTTTGTAATTTTGGAGTTAAAAGTAAATGAGGAAAACAATGAAATAAAAAGCAAAAGAAAATGTAAATGGGAAATTTGGATTTTGAGAAGGTTTATTTAATTACTGATATAACTGACTTACCTGTTTCCTAAAGTGACTGAAGAAATCAGTTTCCTTCAGATCATTACATGGAAAACTATAAAAATAACAAATTTGTTTGCTTGACATATTCTGTTGCGAAAATTATATCACACAACACATACTGAATCTACTGCTACAATATAAAGAAAAGCAAACAATTTCAAGCTACTAAAAAGAAGCATGAGATTTTATTTCAGTAATAAGTTAAAATACACTTCAGTTAACATGCTATAATCTGTCAAAACTGTGAAGTGTAATGAATAAACAGCCCTAATATATTTTATGTTCAAATAATTGTTTCTTAAGTTACTACAATTTTAGCTTTTTAAACATTCTGTGTTAAATTTGAATGATTAAAATAAATATACAGTATCTACAACTATTATCAGTATTACCTACCTAACTACTTGCAACTAGCGTTGCCTTTAACAATAATTGACTCGCATCATAAACATGTGCTTAAATGTGAAAACATGTATTTTGAAACAATAAGAAAAACGTCAGAAAAAAAACAAAATTATTGCCAACATATTATTAATATACTAAATATTTCATAACTATAAAGCTAAAAAAAATCAACTATTAATAACTAATAGTAATGGGACTACATTAAATAGAGTATTGTGGAAACACCAACTGGACCGTTGAGATCACTTTTCTACATATAAAAAATGAGCCCCAAATTAGTTGCTGTAATTGTTTCTCCAGACGATATATTAGCAAATTCATCCTAATTTGAGCTCTTCTCCTCTTCAACCAGGAAAAAAAAAATTGTTCTAGATCGTCACACAATAAGTAAAACTAAAATTAATAAATTAGAATTTTCAGACTATTTATTTTACTATGAAGCTATAAGCACAAAAATAAACAATTTATAATGATTATAGTTATATATATATATACCTAATGATCTAGTACTAGCAGTATATATTACAATTGTCTTGACAAAATTATTTTAAAATGACGTGGCCAATACAATTACGTAACACTTCCTACTACGTTTCTACTCAAACGTGTGACCTAATTTTAGAAGCTAAGTTCAACTACCTTAGTAACAGTTCCACTGCCGATTCTGTGAATTTTTAATTTATTGTAAAACCACAATTTATAATTATACATTTTATATTATTTTCTCTATTAATGCATTTGAAAAATACGTTTAAACATTTTTTACAGCAATGTAAATATATAAAGTTGAATACTTTCTAAGATAAAACGTAAACAAAATATTGTTAAATTAATTGAAAAGTTTAAACATTTTGAAACTCACCACGTTTCTCTGTTAACATAATAACAAGTTTCGCCCTCTAGCAGTATATTACTTTTTGAAATTTAATGTTAACTTTTTAGTGATATATATTTTTAATATAACTTTAGTATTCTTTGCAAGATAAAGTAATGGTGTGTAACGACGACTAAAAAATACTCGAGTATCCTCTTAAATTTAAGCTGACATCTCAAATTCTCTAGACTTAGAGAGGACGAATACTTGGTTTTAATCATGACTAGTTTTGCTGAGCTCCATCTTGACTCTGAGTTGTTGTTTTTTTTGTTTTTTGAATTTCGCGCAAAGCTACTCGAGGTCTATCTGCGCTAGCCGTCCCTAATTTAGCAGTGTAAGACAAGAGGGAAGGCAGTTAGTCAACTCTTGGGCTACTCTTTTACCAACGAATAGTGGGATTGACCGTCACATTATAAAGCCCCCCACGGCTGAAAGGGCGAGCATGTTTGGTGCGACCGGGATTCGAACCCGCGACCCTTGGATTGCGAGTCAAACGCCTTAATACGCTTGGCCATGCCGAGCCCTTGACTCTGAGACTGAGATTCAAATACAACAATACTTTAAAACACAATATCAAGATAGTCGGTTACATCGAAATTATCGAAAAGATCTTCGAAAATGGATGGTAAATCGGCAGAGTGACTACGTGCTTGTCTCTGCTTACATTTTATATGGATCCTACATCAAAATTTCAATTAATCAATTCTTTTTAAAAAGTGTGTCCAAGTTAATATAACTTTGCTTGTAACTTTCTCCCTGTTTTGATGACGTCAGTCTGTAGATATAAACGTTGTCGTCGGTATTTAATGAGATCTAACTGAACATCGATTGCTGTGATAGCGTCCATTTATAGACATTATAAACATCTATTTATATAAGGTATTTTCAGTTTACACTAGGCATACCTTTCCTTCTTGGCTAATTTTGATTGGATAATTTATCTTATACATTCAATAAAGGCATAATAGATGGTTCGGGCATTCGACTTACAATCTGAAAGTTAGAGGTTCCAGTCCCTGTCCCACCAAATATACTCGCCTTTCCTGACCAAGGGTCATTATATGTGTCGGCCAATTCCACTATTCATTGGTAAAAGAGTAACCCAAGAGCTGGTGATGAGGAGTGATGACTAGCAGCCTTCCTTCTAGGGCTAAATTAAGGATATCTCAGATAACCTTCATGTAACCTTGCGCTAAGTCCAAACAAAAAATAAACACACAAGTATTCACTAAGTGTGCACCACGTTTCTTCTCTTTCTTCAAATTAACCTTTGTGATGTACATATTGTTCTCATTATTTGAAGCATTTGAAATTCGGTGAAATGCCCACAATTCCACAAATGCTTCATTAAAAACAGACTGATGCTTTCGAAAATATAGAACTCATGAAGAAACAAGCAGTAATATAACAGATCACTTATTCCTTGGCATGACCTTCTGTTCTTATGAAGAAAATGGATTAATGCAAAAGGTTCTGCGTGGACTGCCGGAATAATCAATGAAACCAGACGAAGAGAAGTCTACCAACTGTTAGGGACTGAATTTACTTTGGATGATCTAGCTGCAACAAAATGCTTTTCAATCTTGGTTCTTAAGAGTATATATTAACAAGTGAAAGTAAAAAAAAATAACTAGAAAAAAAGACAGCCTTCACATCAGTTGTCCTAGTTTGTCATGTTACCATTTGGATTATATTATAATCTGCTACATTTCTATGATTAATGAAGTGTGTTCTGTCTTGGCTACTTTAAAAAGCTGTACTCAGCTACTTTGATGGCATAATCACACAAGTTAAGTCTCAGTGTACTAACTACTCATTGGTTTCATTTCTTTGTCAAAAACATTATCCTTTTACTCATGTTTTAAACATTGTTATAATACTTAGTTTGCAAGATGCTTAGAACTCTTCTGGAAGATCAGATGGTAATGTATCATCTACAAAACTTTGAGGATGTTTTTTTTTTTTTTTGGAATGCAGTTATAATGTGAAATCATCAGACACGAGAATGTCATAATGTCCTTCCACAATTCTCGGTATACAATAAATGGACTATGAACTATTTATGAAATAACTCTAGAATAGTTTCTATCTTTAAAATTGTAGAATAGATTATTTCAGATATTCTGCATATTGTGATGTAGTGCAGTCGATACATTGTTCACATTAGTATGCTATGTATAGTTCGTCATCAGTGTAATTGTTCTCTGGCGTGGAATTCATGTGAAAATATCCTATAGATGTTTATTATAAGGTAGACAAGGAAATAAAAAAAATATTGCGGATAATCTGGTTAATTATGGAAAATACTCCACGTATTGGATGATATCGACTTACTATTGTTCCAATCAAAACAAACTTTGTTTTTGGGGTCACACGACAACTGAAAAGTTTTTTTTATAATTATTCTTGTGTGTGATTTTGTGAATCGATATTCTATTTATCTCCCTTTTTTCTTCTTATTTATTGTGATTCGATGTTGACAATGTAACTATTGTTTTCTTTGAATAGTTGTCTGCTTTAGTTTCAAACATTTAGTTAATAAAAGTCCTTGTTGGGAATTAGTTTTAATTTCTGAAATGTGTATAATTTGAATTGTAACTTATATGTTATCCTATTAGTGTTGTTTATTTATTAGCGCAAAGCTACACAATGGGCTGTCTGTGCTGTGTGCATATTATGGATATCAAAACCTGGTTTTTACTTTTATAGGTATTTAAAACTTAACACTGTGTCTTTGGGGGGTGGGTGTTAATAACATGATTGTTTGAAAAACCACACTGATAACGTAGTTGTTAGATACTTTACATTAGTATCATGGTTGTTTGATACTTTATATCGTGATTAGCTGATACGTTAAATTTTTAACGTAATTGTTAAATATATTACATTTACAACGTGGTTATTTGATATTTTATAGCAACTTTAGCCTAAAATTAGTAACGTTGTAATATGATGGTTCTCGTTGTTATGGGCACGGCATGACCAGGTGGTTAAGGCACTCGACTCGTAATCTGAGGGTCACAGGTTCGAACCCCCGCCACACCAGACATGCTCGCTCTTTCTGCCTTGTGGGCGTTATAATGTGACGGTCAATCCCATTTTTCGTTGGGAAAAGAATAGCCCAAGAGTTGGCGGTGGGTGGTGATGACTAGCTGCCTTACCTTTAATCTTACACTGTAAAGTAAGGGACGGCTAGCACAGATAGCCCTCGTGTAGCTTTGCGCAAAATTCAAACCAAACCAAACTAATCGTTGATATAAACCCATTACAACAATTTCAATATAGAATTGTGCACACAGACTTTTAGTGTTTATCAAAAGTTTATTATTTGGTAGTCTAACACATATTACAAAGCAAGTTTTATATCGCATCATGCCACATCCTTTTGTCAATAACAATAACTTGTTGTTCTTTTCAAAGCACAAAACTACACAATAGACTTTCTGCACTCTGTTCAATATTGTTATCGAAACCCAGTTTTTAGAGTTATAAGCCCACATATTACCGTTGAGTTACAAAGGGATAAAGATTAAACGACATTTTTGATTTACGTTGTAGAGAAGTAGATGTCCCTACTTAAATAAGTATATACAGTGTCTTGAAAAAAGTATTCACCCTTCTAAAGTTTCTACACCTTGTCGCAAGTCTGAGCTTGCAATTATGAAACTTTCAAACTGGACATTAAATTTAAAATTTCCATAATTTAATGCAAACTGAGAAAGCTAAGGAAACGTTGATATAAAGTAAGTAAGTTAATTATTTAAAGAAAATGACAATATTCTCTACATAAGTATTCAACGCCTTGGCTATGACAATCCTAAATTGGTTTGGACACAAGAGACTAGCTTTGAAGGTAGTAAAAATTAGTATAATGACCTGTGTGTGTGTGTAATTAGAGTAGTTTAACTTAAATTCATAGTAAATGCATCTGCTCAAGCCACAGCTCACATAGTGATACGACAATTCAACCATGAAAACAAAGGAACTTTCCAAATAAGTCAGGAATAACGTGATAGGGAGGCACAGATCAAGAAAATGTCAAAAGAAAATTTCAAAGTCACTTGTTACCCCTCTAAGTATGGTGAAATCCATTATTAAGAAGTGGAAAGTGATTCATAACATCCGGTCACTATTTATAACAAGTGTCCTTCCGAAGTAAGCAGCTTGACAAGCAAGAAACTGGTTATAGATGTCACTGTGAAACTAACAGTGACATTGATTTGCAAAGTTCCATGTCTGAGATGGTAATCAATTTTTATACCCGCACAATATTCCGGTCCCTACATAAAACTGACCTGTATGGCCGAGTGGCAAGAAAAAAACCATTACTGAAAAACAATTATTTTAAGTTTCGTATGTGGTTTACGACAAAGCTTAACATGTAGCAGAAGATTTTGTGGTCAGAGAAGGCATAATTTGATCTTTTTAGTCTAAATGCAAAGCTTTGCATCTAACGCCAGCTCAACACAGTACATCACCCATTCAATACCATTCCAACTGTCAATCATGGTAGTTGAGAGTTGAGTATACTATCTTAAAACGATTTTAGATATGGAAATCAGCACGTCACTTGAGGTCGTATAAAGTCGGAGTGTAAAACAAGTTATATTAGAACTATACTTTGACATAACTTTATGGGATGATGCATAACAGCCCTTGTTTGATGCAAAATATTCATACATGCAAATCACAAAGGTGTATTAATTTGGGGGAATTTTGAACTTTCAAGACGTGAACATCCCGATGACTTCTGTTGTTGGAATCTAAAAGTGAAATGTGTCAACTTGAGGGATGATGCATAACAGCCCTTGTTTGATGCAAAATATTCATACATGCAAATCACAAAGGTGTATTAATTTGGGGGATTTTTGAACTTTCAAGACGTGAACATCCCGATGACTTCTGTTGTTGGAATCTAAAAGTGAAATGTGTCAACTTGAGGACCAAGGACTGTCCAGAAAGCGACCTTCAACAAGTCTTACTCTCTCGTGATAAGCAAGGTGCAGCGTCTTGTAGCAAATAGTAACCAACGAAAATAGAGAATAGCACCAACAGTCGTCCATGGGCTTTAAGCAAAACCAAAAATTATTGATAAAGAATTATATCTCTCTGCAAAAGCAAAAAAGTTTTGTGTACACATGTTGCTTTCAAAACGCTTCCAGATAAGAAAAACTAAATGCAGAAAAAGGTTAAAATTTACTTATCCAGTGAAAAATAGCAGTACATGATAACATTCAACGAATCACGTGTGTACCATGATAATTATAACAAGTCTAATTTCATTTTTTTGCCAGTAAATGGCTAAAGCAATACTTAAAAAGTAGTATTCGGCATGTCGCGAAATTTTTAACGTATTCATGATCACCGCTGAAAACTGCACCAAGGACAAACTACAGATCAAGGTAGTGGACACAAAAGTCATGGTGAACACTGCGTGCTATCATAAAAATATTATAGACACTTTGTGCTACATGTAAAGACATACTCTTTACGAAAACGAGGTCAACAGTGTATGGATTCATTAATATAAGGCTTTCAGTCTCTCCTAATGTTCAATTGCCGCATACTTCAAGCATTTGTATAATGAAATAAGTATTCATGCTATTTGATATAAAGACGTATTAGTTGCTAAACTGAAGGTCTATAGATTTTTTTATATAATCGAGCTGTAGAAATGTACATTAAGAAACTATTTTTCTTCTACGGTAGATGAATTATGGAAAACATCTATGGAGGAGTAGTGTGTTTCGGATATAAAAGCTTTAGAATGAAACCTTTTCAATGGACTCTTCTCTGTAGGTCGTCTAACAGAGCAAAGCGTTGCTAGATGGACAATCACGACGCAATGAGGCTCAAAATCATTTTAATTTATACTCAACCCTTTGTAGTCAAGGCTGTAAGAGAGTCTGTTAAATATCATAACGTTATACATTTATTATTTTTATTATATTGACCTTCCAGTCGTGTCTGGCTAACATTACAAAAGTTGCATTGACGTGACTAAGAGTACTGATGCTATCGTATCCAATAATTTAAAACTGACCATTAGTCTTTACAAACTGACCTGTCTTAACTTTATTGGACTAGTATTTTGTAACATACAGTCACACTTCAATTATTATACACTATATATGTAATAGATTATTACTGTATTTAAATAAGTTCTTAAACGTGTTTCTTATTAAAACTTAGAACAGTAAAGAAAAAGGTATAGCAAACAATTACATTTAGTTACGACGACCTTTGTACTCGTTTGCTGCTTGTCATAGGTTGCTAAGCCTTTTCAAATTTCGCGAGTAGAGGATGTTGAATGATTTTTTTTATTTTTTGTTTTCATGTGCACTTTTGAAATTACCAAGAAATCCTAAATAACTATATACATACCATAAAATTCTACTATAGTTTATCAAGATTACTAACTAAGCTCTATTTTATCTAAACAATATGTAACTTCGAGCAGACTAAACCAATAACCTACCTGCTTGAAATCTATGTTCAAAAGAAAGGGGTGACTTCCTAGAACTTTAAAATGGGTGAAAAAAGTTACTAGTGGAACATTATGAGCGTTCTATTGGTTATTCACATGTCATATATTAAAGTAATTGTATATAATGGACCATTTCCAAAAATAGAAACAGGTGGATGGGGCCACTGTGTTTGACTCAGTTCATAAGTTATATCTCAAAAATAAAAAAAAGATATGAGGTTCTTATTTTATATTCTAACTTGTCAATATCAGTAATTTGAGTTCCAAATTCGTATGAAACTTTAAACTTTGCATTTGGACATCAGAAACATAATTTAAGCCAATACTCCATTCAACATACCACATGAGACAGAAAAATCGATATTTAGGTGTGTTCTTTTAAATTAAGAAATTAACTCATAAATAATATTAAAGTTTGAATTATAATTACAAGTTAATACCAAAATTATTGGCATAAACTCATTAAATAATAGTTCAACAAAATTTTGAATGCAAGTCAACAAATGCGATAATATTCTATAGCTTTTGACCCGTGACCGGTTGCGATAGGGTTAAATCACCAAATGAAAATACAACCTAAAAAGGTCATTCCTTAAATCACCAAATGACATCAAAATTTGATAACGTCATTCCTTATACCACCGAATGGCATTAAAACCTATCAATATCAGCCTTAAATTACCAAATGACATCAAAACCCGATAACATCACTTCTGAAATCGCTAAATGGTATCACAACTGGTTTACTCACTCCTTAAATCACCAAATTACATCAAAACATGATAAGCCACTCGTTAAATCTTCAAATAACATCAAAACTTACTAATATCACTCCTATACCAGCAAAGGAAATCAAGGCCTACTAGCATAATTTCTTAAATCAGCAATTGACATCAAAACCCGCTAATATCATCGTTTAAATATTGTCTATTCAACTGATTATATTCCATACTGAAATCATTATATCTGATAATTGAAAAACAGGTAGATCAAAACAATTATTTTCATGAAAACTCTAAAATCAATATTGTGATAATGAGTGTTTTGATCTGTTCTATTTGTTTAGGTTTCCCAATTATATTGATGGATTTCTGGATATTTACAGAATCATTAAGTACAGTTATTATAACCGTAAGCATCGTAAACAATAAGTATCCGGCTATTATTATCTGCTTCCAATAAGTTCTCGAAATTCTGTTTGCTTTAATTTCTGAACCAAATTATGGCATTCTTTTATTATTCAAAATACCAGTATTTAATTGGTAGCTGTGATGTATGTTAACTAATAGTAAAGAAAAGTGAGTTATGAGTAATGAGAGTTAAGCCTTTCTTCTTCAGGAATAAATTGGATAAAACAAAAGGAAAACGTAAGATCCATAAACAATCAGCTTATCGATTTTTATTACAATTATAGTTGTATTATTAATCTTAGCATTTTTACTATTATGAATAAATTTAGAATAATTTCTAAATTATGAGATTCTTTAACTTATGTGTATTTTGTGTGTATTTTTCTTATAACACAGCCACATCGAGCTATCTGCTGAGCCCACCGCAGGGAATCGAACTGCTGATTTTAGCGTTGTAAATCCAAAGACATACCGCTGTACTAGCGGGGAACTTCTTTAAGTCAGAAGTCATACATGACTTACACCTAATTATTCTATTATGAAGGTTTGATTTGTTTTAAATTTTGCGCAAAGCTACACAAAGGCTATCTGCGCTAGCCCATCCCTAACTTAGCAGTGTAAGACTAGAGGGAATGCGGCTAGTCATCACCACCCACCGTCTACTCTTTTACCATGGAATAGTCGGATTGAACGTCACATTATAATGCCCCCAAGGCTGAAAGGGCGAGCCTGTTTGGTGTGACGTGGATTCGAACCCGCGACCTGGAATTAGGAGTCGAGTGCCTTAATCACCTGGCATATAGAACATTATTATAATATAACAATTTCTACAAACACACAATAACTGAAAAAATATCTAATATAAAGCCAGAAGTTTGAGAGCCTTCATTTTCCTTCTGTGGGTTTTTCTGCATATGAAACGCCCCCTAGTGGCACAACAGTATGTTACAATGCTAGAAATGTGGTGGATAGTGCAAAGATAGCCCATCGTGTATATTTTTATTTATTACAAAAGATATAGTAAACTAATTTTTATGCTCTACCTGTTGATGACAAACGCAGTTAAATCCTAAATTTAGAGGTAATAGTAAAACATTTTGCATTTGGAATTTTAATCATTATTTAGAAATTCATGTTTATTTCTTTTCACTAAGAAAACCATTTTATACTTTTATAACGAAAAAATTGCTCCGTAAAAAGGTAACATGAGATTTGTTGTGATGTGAACGCCTTTTTTTTCCCCGCTGCTGAAGCGCGATTATAATTAATTAAATTTAGAAATACGATAAACCTAATAGTAGTGTCTATCGTATTTTTAATATTATCTTTTTATTCAATGCCTCAGGTTCGAGAAAAAGAAGAGTGTGTATTACAAATATCTCAATCATACAGTGCCCACTATATCCATTATTGACGGCGCGTTTCGCTCAATACAGTGCTCATCAAGTCGGCTAGGCCGTAACAAACAAGTCAGTAGTTGGAACGCTATTTATGAAATTCACAACAACATCTGTTTTGCGATAAAACCCAATTCTAAACGCAGCGAATATTCTTTTTTGAACACTCTAAGAAGCTGAATAAAAAATATAATAAGCTTAATAGTAATGTATTATGAAAAATATAATTATCTTCGGCATTACTTCAAATCCGTAATATAATGATAAAAATAAATACATGTCAATTAACATTTATTAAAAAATTATAAATCTTTTAAATAAACAATCCATTTCTTACGTAAAGTGCTTCCAGGTGGCATAGTGTTACGTATGCGCCGTTACAACTCTAAACATCTAATTTCCTTATCCACGACAGCCAGAGCACCAATAGACCAATGTATAGCTTTGTGCTTAAACTTTTGTTTGTTTTAAATTTCGCTCAAAGCTACACGAGGACTATCTGCACTATCCGTCCCAAATTTAACAGTGTAAGACTAGGGGTAAAGCAGCTAGTCATCACCACCTACCGCCAACTCTTGGGCTACTCTTTTACCAACGAATAGTGAGATTGATCGTCAAATTATAACGCCCCCACGGCTGAAAAGGTAAGTATGTTTGATGAGACAGCGATTCGAACCCGCGATCCACAGATTACGAGTCCAGTGCCTTAACCACCTGGCCACGCCGGGCCGTAAGACTAGAAGGAATGCAGCTAGTTATCAACATCCACCGCCAACTCTTGAGCTATTCTTTTACCAACAAATAGTGTGATTGATCTTCACTTTAGAATGTCCCCACGGCTGAAACGGCGAGAATGTTTGGTGGGGTGGGGACTCGAACCTGCAAACCACAAATTTCGAGTTGAACGTCCTACCCACCTTGCCATGCCATGCCATATTGTGCTTAGAGAACGATCTAACGAAAAGTAACATTTGCATTAACATTTGCTGAGTAAAACATTTGTAACCGTGAATAAACATATAAAATCATATACCAATCCTGTTGTTTTTTGTGTAGGTTTTTGTAATTTTGTGGGAAATCTTTATTTTCTGAAAACCTACTAGATATAAAACGCAAGAGTGTGAGATGTAAATATAATTTACGTTGAAGATAAGTTCAAAGTTTTTGTATGCAGATCAACTTTATCTCTTTTTTATTTAAAACTAAATTGGTAGAAAATCTAAGATTTCGAATAATTTGAAGCGTACGTGCTGTTATACCCAATATAATGGTTTGTAGTTTCATATGTCCTGGTTATGGTTTTGCTATAAGAAAATTAATTGATGTGCGTTGTTTTATTTGAGTTATCTAAATGACTTGTTTTGTTCTATTTAAACGGTTCAATTTTTTTCTGAAAATCTAAAGAAGAACGTTATTATTTAAACTTTATTAAAGCGTCTGTGTCTTTCGCTGTCGTTATGAAGTGAGTGTATATTATGTATGTGTACTAGACGTTGGTGTCTTGCATCTCTAAGAAACGGTTTTTTGTCTACGTATAAAGTGTTTCAGTGTGCACTTATAAAATTGAGCTAGCAACACTATATCATTTTGTGGCTTGTTATCAGTGTTGGAGTGACGTTGACAAACATCTAACAGAAATTATTTCTTCTTCGCAGAGTAAAGGAACATTTTCACTTGTGCTGAAATTTTATGTAAATACAGTTTCTTTTATGTTTATAAAACATTTGGCGAGATGAAACCTTGATTGATGACAGCGATGAGCAAACATTTAATTTTTTATCTTTTGCTCTAAAAGTTTAGCTTTGAACTTTTGGGAACTTTGGTAGTTAGGTCAGTGCTTCGAGTTTATTTATCAAATAGCTCATATATAAGTTTTGAAAGTATATTTCACGCCCAAACGTAGGCGTTGTATTACACTATCTAACAAAATTTTTACTTTTTCTTGTTTCTGGGCAGAAAGTGTTATTTCCCAATTGCTTATGCCTAAAGTAAATGGAAAAGACCTATTTTTCTCTTCAAACTTTGCTTTTGTGATCTGGGTAATGAAAATTTACTCATTTTCCAGAACATTCCAGGTAGATTCAGTGCTGAGTAGCTGACAGAGAATTTCTCTAACTTACAACAATTTTAAAGAACTTTCTAGAATGTTGAAGAACTTACGAGAATTTGCAAGAACCTTTTAGAATTTTCTAGAACTTTCCAGAGTAATATATATACAGGGGCTCACTACTTACTTCAGTTCAGTTCTAGCTGCCTAAGTGAGCACATAGACCTATCTGATTTTATCAGAGATGGCATCAAGAAGCTGCAAGCATTATCCAGACACATTCTGCTATGCATGTCGCCAATTTATCAAGACAAGATCGAAAGAGTACTCTGTGATAGCATCTGCTGAAACGTGTGAAGCCTACAAGGCATATTTCGGCATACCCGTTGGGAATCAAGACAAACCCTGAGCACCTCATTTTACCTGCGAGCACTGCAAAAAAAAAACTCTAGAAGGTAAGACGGATAATTTTTGCTTGCTTGAATAGTAAGTTTTTATATTATACAAATTTTATACCTTTTAAAATTTAAATTTCTTTCGCTGCACCTCAAACAGGAATACAACAGCGTCAAGACCTTGCGAGAAGCCTTGAAGTATGATGAGTATGGCTGGGAGGTTATCAGAGACTTCAAAATGGTGGCATTCCTGATGGGTCTCCAAGGGTACCAGGTTTCCCTGTTATCTTTGCCTTTGGGACAGCAGGGACATGACAGCGCACTACAACAGGAAGCAATGGCCACAAGGGACCGAGTTCTCTGTGGAGAGGCACAATGTCAAGTGTGACCCACTAGTGGATCTCCAGAAGGTGTTGTTCCCACCATTGCACATAAAATTGGGTCTTACAAACAATTTGTCACAGCTCTTGATAAGGAGTGTGCAGCCTTCAAATACCTTCGAGACTTCTTCCCTAAACTGTCTGAGGCAAAGGTCGAAGCTGGTGTCTTTGTTGGACCACAAGTAAAGAGGATCATGGAGTGCACAGAATTCCCCAAGAAGCTCAGTAGGAAGGGAAAAAAACTTGGGGTAGCTTTGTCGCAGTGGTTCGGAGCTTCTTAGGCAATCACAGGGCCGAAAATTATGTGGAACTTGTTAAGGCTCTGGTGAAGAACTATGGGAAAATGGGCTGCAGGATATCCCTGAAAGTCCATATTTTTGATGCTCATCTTGATAAATTCAAGGATAACATGAGAGTATACTCAAAGGAGCAAGGCGAGCGCTTCCGCCAAGATATACTGGACTTTGAACGTCGCTACCAAAAAGCATATAACGAAAACATGACGGGAGACTACATTTGGGGGCCGATACGTGAAAGCTCTTTACATTACAGCCGCAAATCTCCAAAAACTATTCACTTCTAAACATTTTTGTTCATTTTTGTATAACTTCAGTATAAATACATGTGAATTTAGATTCATATGTTGTTTTATTTACCTTACGTAAATGAAAATGTGCAAATTTGCCCGTTTTTACCTAGAAAATAAGTTAATTTCTAAATTTCATTATCCAGGTCACAAAAGCAAAGTTTGAAGGGAATAATGGCCATTTTCTGTAATTTTACAACATAAGCAAGTAAGAAATAACACATACTAACCAGGAATAATGTTTGTGTTACATAATGTTATCTTATACAAAAATAAAAGTGAGCAAATAATAGCGTACCAAATAACCTGTAATACAATAATGTCTGTATTAACCTTATCTAATTAATGTTCCTCTACGGGAAAAATTTCACAGGTGCTCAACTGAACCTTGTCAGGTAAGACATAATCTTCTTGCTTTGTTTTAAACCGTGATGTTTTAGGAAAGGTACATGAAAATATTACAATCTATCATAAGATCAACACAGTTAAAAGATTAAATTGAAAACACTTTCAGACCCAGCGACGTCTTTTGAGATTCAAAGAAAATAGGTAAAAGTTTCATGTAATACTTTCCTACTTTATTAATGTTTTTAAAAATAATTTTATCTAAACCTATTTTAGTCTTTTTGTTTTAATTACGTATCTGTATAAAAGTAAAAAAAAGACCCATAAGAAATTCACAACTTACTATAGACAGATGTTAAACAAATTCATTGTGTTAACATATATATTTAGATCATTTATTTTCTTAGACATATCTTTAATAAGGTGGAAGCTGTGGTGCCTTTTTAAAACCATTCTACAGTAGATTTTAAGAATGTAGCCTAACTGTGTTACTCATATCTTCAAAAGATATCGCTAGCCTTGGGCAATACTTTTAAACGTTACAACCAATATACCACAAAACGAGGGAGAAATGGAATCATAGAAAAGGTAAGGTTTTAGCTTAATTAATGATATTAGTTCTCAGCCTGCAAGAATATCTCAGAACAACATTTCTGGTCTAAGTAACTGTCATCCGCTTCGCTAAGCCTGAAAAGCTTTACACTAAATCTCAAATTCCGAACGCTTGTTGGTTAATATCGGTAATTACGTTCTGCATGTTTGGAAAATGATTGTTATTTTTGTTGTAGTGTCTTTAGGATGTAAATGGTTTTATAATGTCGTCTTATGTCCTCATTTCGAGAATTTAAATACTATAAGCTAAGTAGTATTACATGTAATCACAGTTGTAATTGGAATTACGTTGGCATATGTTACCTGTCTATTATGCAGAGAAAACGGAATCAATCGTATTCCTTCGCATTAGTTATTAAAACAAATTAATTTACTACAATTGAAATAGTCAGAGCTCTTTCAGTTTTTTTCACTTTATTATTTAGTACGTAATTCACATGTTTCCGTCGACATTTCGTACCATTTCTAAAAAATAAATTGAAATATTGCTGAAACAAAAACGTCAAAATTCTTACCCACATGTAGTCAGAAGCCTAAAACAAAAGGAAAATGTAAGGTGTGTACTTCTATTAAAAGAGGGCGTAAAAGCCCTTATAGAAACAGATTGAAATATTGAGAAAGTGGTGGACTATATAAAAATATGAGAAATACTAGTTAGTAATTTTTTCAATGCTATTTTACTTATTTTAAAACACAGGGTAGGTCTTAAAAGGCATAATAGCGAGAACACCCGACTCGCAATCTGCGGGTCGCGAGTTCAAAATTCGAACCTACAAATTTACAACCTAGGATTAATGATACAGCTGAATAGTAGGAAACGAAAATAATACAAATTAAGGTATCAAAAACGCAAGCACTTACTTGTGTTCTGAAAATTTGATAAAGCTGGTAAAACTAAACCTGATACTTACCAAGGAGGAACCAAGCTCCGGAATGATATATTATAAAAAAAACAAACATTTAGACTTTACTTATGACTCGAAACTCACTTGGGAAACAAGTGTAAATGAACTCACAAACAAAATCTGGAAGCGAGTGAACTACGTCAGGAATTTATGTGGAAATAACATTGGTACATTACCAAAAAACATTAAAAATCTACAACAAATGCATACAATTAGTTGTAGAAGATGCCTCTCCGCTGGGCTCGGCATTGCCAAGCGTGTTAAGGCGTACGACTCGTTATCTGAGGGTCGAGGGTTCGAATCCCCGTCGCGCCAAACATGCTCGCCCTTTCAGCCGTGGGGGCGTTATAATGTGACGGTCAATCCCACTATTTGTTGGGAAAAGAGTAGCCCAAGAGTTGGTGGTGGGTGGTCTTACACTGCTAAATTAGGGACGGCTAGCACAGATAGCCCTCGAGTAACTTCGTGCGAAATTCAAAAACAAACAAACAAACTAAGCCTCTCCGCTTGAACTAACGTAAAACCAACAGAAATTATAAACTATACAGAACTCAGTCCTCACTACAGCATATGAAGTTCTATTCAAAACAATTTCAGTTTTTCTACATAATTATTCCAGCCCCCCAGTGGCTCAGCGGTATGGTTGCGGACTTACAACGCTAAAAACCGGGTTTCGATACCCGTGGTGGGCAGAGCACAGCTAGCCCATTGTGTAACTTTGTACTTAATTCAAAACAACTACAAAGTATTCCAACTCAAGATTACTATATCATGCATGTTGGAAATAAACCAAGCTCTTCTCCCCTTTAAATGTGTATTACAAGTGTAGCTATCAACCACTTAATACTGATTTTACTTAATCATACCATTTATGTGATGTATTCGCTCTGTATTATTAAGGTGTTAATGTTAAATACATACTAAGCATACTAATGAATGAACACGCATTGTAATGAATGGAACTACTTGTGTAATGAAGACCGTCTATATTTCAAGCGTCTGCTTGAGCAAATGCTCAACGTTGAATATAAATCGATATGACTCAGATATGGGTAATGTAATTCCTATAGTAATATTACATAAATACAGAACCCTCATATATGTGAAGGTTAACATAGTTTCGACTTAACCGTGTGTGCAGACGTAAATGATTTACAACAACGAGAGGTCCGCATAGCACCCGATCCCCCCAGATCCTGATCAAGATGGCCAATTAAATAGATGTTTTATGTATGATGCAAATTTGTACTTAACTGAGAGGTACTTTGTTTAAGAGTTTTTAGTTTTATTTCTTTTGCAAATTGTAGTCTAAAGTTTTGAAATAACCTGTTCAGTGTTGCCTGTTTGTTACCTTATGTTAATATACTTGTCACTTTGAATCAAGCGGTCTTGTGTCAAAACAGCGACACTGCATTTATCCATTGTTATTCCCTCACGTGCGTGTTTTTATTCTTCTCATTTTACACACATACTGATTATCAACACGTGATTTGAATACCTAACGATTACTTCTTATCTTAAAAATGATTGATTCGTACATTCTTAGATTGCCTCAAATATGATAAGTTACATACAAATTAGTGGTAATCGGAATTTGATTCCTTTTAAGGAATGACGTTAACACATTGTGATATCATTTGATCATTTAAAGAATGACTTTAGCAGATTTTGATGTCATCTGGTGATTTAACTGAGCAATGACGAAAGCAGGCTTTGATGTCATTTGGTGATTTAAGGAATGACGTTAACACGTTTTGATGCCATTTGGTGATTTGAAGACTGACGTCAGCAGGCTTTGATGCCATTTGGGGATTTTAGGATTGACATTACCAGATGTTGATGTATTTTGATGGTTCACGGCATAACTTTAATAAGGCTTTATATGCTGTGGAGGTTTATGTAATATCAGGGTTTGATGTCCTCTGGCGTTTTAAGGCGTTACCTTAACAAGTTTTGATGCGTTCTTGTGAGTTAAGGCATTACATTAGTAAGGTTTAACGTTCTTACGCTGGCTACATTGTGATTTTGGTAGGTTGTAACATCACTGGGTAGTTTACAGCCTAATTTTGGCGAGCTTCAATGATTTAATAATACAAACATCTGATCAGAATAAGCTACCAAAGTATAACAAAACTAAAAATCAACCTGGTAACAAGTGTACTTAATTGAATATAATTATTTTACTAGGAACTACTTAAAAGATATTAGAACGTATTTTGACCAATAAAATGATACTGCAGTTAACAATATTTTTTACTGTTATCCCAATAACATCTCTCAAGGTCGTCCAGTTTAGGAGATGAGTCCTAAGTACACGTATTAAAGTAACATTATAAAACAATGTCTATAACAAAATTATAATAATAAAACTATGGTGGTTTACGGCATGACTTTAGCAGGTTTTGATATTCTGTGGTCATTTGAGGCACAGTTTAGGCAGGTTTTGATACCATTTAGTGGTTATAGTCTGATTTTCGAAGAATTTTGATATTGGTTTGCTGCGTTTTTTCATATAAAGTTTGATGTTATTTGATGGTTTACAGCGTGGTTTTGTGAGTTTTAATAATTTTCGATAAAACTTTAGATGAGAAATTGTTCGATTAACGTACTCTATAGTATGTTAGTAAATAAAAATTCTAACACAAGATGGCAGGAAAAGCAATCAGGAATCGTTAAATATGTCGAAATATTTATTTTGTGAATATGTTATGATTATCCAGTTTAATACCTCTCAACATCTCGAGTAAAGCGAGAAAGAATTAAATTTCCAAATCAGAGTAAATTGGTTGATCACGGATACAATGTCTTATTCATACTAGCCAGTTTTTAATCTATAGTAATATGCTATTCTCATATTTAATTTTCTTTTTGGAGTTGTGTACTGTGGTTCACTTTAGTGTGATATGGCTGTTATATCAGTAAGTATCGGGATATCTGTTGAAACGAATGTAGTCCTAACTGTATTATAAAGCATACAGTATAGACCATAAAAATAAAACCATCAAATCGCTTCTTCGGAATAACTTGTCTCATTAATCTTTATACTCATATATTCAAATATTAAACGGGATAGCTGTGTAACAGGATTTATCACCAAGGTATATGATGACTGTACTTATTAGGAACAGTACTATACAGATTGACTGTCAACAGAAAGGGACTCATATATCAGACATTATTGGATCTTATGGCCTGTAGCAAGGAAAGTCCTTGTTTCATCTTTATTTACCATCTTCCCTAATTCCTGAATTCTATGGTCGTTAGCCCTATTGCTCTAATATTGACCACTGGTGCAGTCCACTAAAGGCCTATAAGAACTTGACAGCTGCTCAGTGAGTAGTAACTATGCCATTCATTTGATTGAACAAGATGATAGGTTGACTCTCAGCAAGTGTAAGATGTACAACCTGTCCAGCATCCGGGTACCTGGAACCTCCACATCATAATTCAACAGTCCTCTGTTCCTCTTGGGAGTAGGACCATGCCAGATGATGATTATTCAGTCATTCTTCAGGTAGAATAACTATATTGATCATTGAAAATGTATTGAAATGATAAGAAAATGAACAAAATTGAGCTTACAGAAAATAGAAATTCCAAAACAAGATAAGGAACAGTATGCGGTTTACTGAAAGCCAGATTACCTTTCTTGAAACCAGACTTTGTCACCATTTTGGAAAATCCCAATTACAGGCACAGCATGGTTAGATGGTTAAGGCACTCGACTCGTAATTTGATGGTCGCGGGTTCGAATCCCCATCACAACAAACATGCTTGCCATTTCAGCCATGATGCCGTTATAATATGACGGTCAATCCCACTATTATCTGTTGAAGTAGAGAAGCCCAACATTGACAGTAATGACTAGCTGCCTTCCCTCTAGCCTTACACTGTTAAATTAGAGACTGCTAGCGTAGATAACCCTCGTGTAACTTTGCGCAAAATTAAAAAACAAACAAACAAACATGAATTATTCTTTATGTGTACGCATCCTTCATTGTTGAAATTTCGTATGACTTGTGTGAAAGTATAAAATCTAATATGACGTAAAAGTATAATTGAATGCTTAGAAGATGTATTTTCATATTCTTTGTTTGTGAATTCAGAAATTTTCTGTTACAATATATTATTCACTATATGTAACCCGTTTTTTTTTTCATTCTTTTATAAGTCTTTCCTTATCATTCATTCAATTTTTAAAAATTCCGTTCCTTTTATTTATGACTGTAAAATGTAATTTAGCGCGCGATATGTTTTGTCTTTATTCCACTGTAACTTAATTTGACTTCGTGGTAACAGTTTTTTGGTGTGTTTTTTCATGTATTCTCCCAGTGGGACCTAGTTTGCTCCAAAGAATGGCTAATTTCGCTTAGTCTTTGTTTGTTTTTGAATTTCGCGCAAAGCTACTCGAGGGCTATCTGCGCTAGGCGTCCTTAATTTAGCAGTGTAAGACTAGAAGGAAGGCAGCCAGTCGTCACCACCCACCGCTAACTCTTGGGCTACTCTTTTACTAACGAATAGTGGGATTGACTGTTACATTATAACGCCCCCACGGCTGAAAGGACGAGCATGTTTGGTGTGACCGGGATTCGAACCCGCGACCCTCGGATTACGAGTCGAACGCCTTAACACGCTTGGCCATGTCGGACCCTTCGCTTAGTCAGTCCATC
Organism: Tachypleus tridentatus; assembly: GCF_004210375.1. Taxonomy (NCBI): domain Eukaryota; kingdom Metazoa; phylum Arthropoda; class Merostomata; order Xiphosura; family Limulidae; genus Tachypleus; species Tachypleus tridentatus. The sequence continues at coordinate 136,357,178 of NC_134832.1, read as the reverse complement.
TGTGTGGCAGGGTTCATAGTGACAGCGTTTGTGTTTGGATCACTGTCTGGTAGGTAAGTTTAACAACAGCCAACTAGATACATTTTGTTTTTAGAGATATGTCTGGCGCTTTACTGTTGTTTCTACCTTTTGAATATTTCAGATGTACGCACAGATACATCCGTAGAGTTGTATTTTGACTAATTTTATTCTGATAATACTACAAGATTTTATTAAAGAGGAAATCACTCACGTGATTATAAAATCATTGTTTCAGTAACTAGAAAAACAAAACGATTGTTTATGTAATAAGAAGGACAATAGTTACTGTGGTTAAAATTATTATTATTTCTGTGGATAGCGGGATAATTATTTTTATCATTTGAAGGAATACTTCTGTCTGTAATTACAAAAAATATATTTATTTTCTGTTCAGAAAGGATTAGAAGGAAATATATTTTCTGTGGTTATAAAAATCGATATTTCTTTAATTAGAAAATACACGTTTCCCTGTACTTAGAAATAACGTATTGATTCTATGATTAGAGATAATCAATTTATGCAGCTCGAAAAACAATGCTCTTGTTCTATGGCTAAAAACAATACTTCTGCAGCTAGAAAGAAGGTGTTGTTTATGTGGTTAAGCACAATATATTATTTCTGTGGTTAAAACCAAACAAACGTAGTTTCAGTGATTAGAGAGACCGATGATCTCATAGTTAAGAATAAGGGTTAACGTTCATAACTAGAACAAACAGTATTCATTCTGTGGTTCAAAATTCTACGTTTTACTACCATCTAGTAGCCTTTGTTGTAAAAAAACTTCTTCTTGACAACTATATTCTACACAGTATGGCTTCACATTATATATTACGTTAGCCGATGAAACAGAGAAATCGTAATTGTTTTTTCTAAACAGGACAGGTTGTCATCCACTTGTTCCAGTGTGTATCGCAATTGACGTTGTTTATTGGTATTTTTAGCCGTGAAAAGCAATACAATCTATTTTTTTAACACATTTTGATATATTCTCTGCCCTGGGCACTTAGCCTGAGTCTTTACAACATCAGTATTAACTGTAGGTAGATACATATTCCAGATAATTTGAGCTTTCCATTTATACTAAGAGGTTAAGCCGATAGACTATAATAAGACACAGTTCTGCTCTACCACTACATAATTATACTGAGACTTTGTCAGCAGATGAAAACAAGTATTTTAATTTTAGTGTAAGCTTTAGCTGTAACTCTGTGATCAACTTAGATCAATCAATTATTTAATTATTATGTTAATAAAGTTACCCATCCAGTGTACTACTGAGGTATAGAATATAATATTACTGATTAAATAAATCGTGTGACCTTCTTACTTGTCTTGTTGTTGTATTACCAACAAAAGTCTAAGTAAGAATAACGTGGTTTTAGATATCAACTAGGGGAACTTGTTTTCGCGTTCGAAATTTATTTGTGGTTGTGGTATTCTGTATTTGAAAAGAAAAAGTGTATAAAAGTTAAAAGTTAGTCCTGAGTACAAAAAGTAGGAACTTCTTTAAATTATAGTTGAAGAATTACTATAATAAAAGTCTAGATGTGATCTTAGTACTTTGAACATTTTTTTATACGTATGGTCCATCAATTTGATTAATGTCCACATTCACACAGTTTGAACTCTTTTGGTCATAGGAACTGACAAATAACAGTGTAGTAGGAGACATCTATCTGGTGAACTTTGAAAACCACAATAGGAATCTTCTAAAACTCAACAGATGACATTTCGATACTTTAAATAGACTACTGTCTCAATAAACACACAACATAAATCATTATGCTGACTGGCATTTAGCGATGACAGATTATTCCCCGAAAACCTTTCCCTTGTAATGTATAGTTTTAAAGCTTTTTATGCATACAGTGAGTTCCTACTTTCCCACTTTTAATCGATTTCGCATTTGATGAAGTTTAAAAGCTTTCACGCACGCTTGTAGTTTTGTAAAATTTAAATTTAAACAAACAAACTTTTATAATATACATTATTTGTGGTTTTCAGAATCTCTGTACAAACAAATGTTATTTGTACATTTAAGCAAACATGGTTATTTCTGTGATCAAGAGACATCATATTTGTACATAGAAAAAAAACAAATGCTAAATTACACAATAGGACAAAGGCATTGAACAGTGTATAACTCATTTATGAATAAGCTTACATAACAAGAGAAGATAATTTGGGATACGTTGATCATATGCAGGACAACCATAAGAAAATTACAGAATAGAGGGTGTACACAAAATGTCAGTGAAGTAGAATTGTCAACATATAATATCGAATAAGTTATTCAACTTCCTAGAATACTATAGCTGGGAGACAGAAGAACTGAAGGCATTATAACTGGGAACAAAAGAGCTTAAAATAATTTCACTTGTGAACAGTAGTGCTAGAAGGGTATTATAACTGACAGGAGAAAAGTGCTTAAAAGATATTGTCTCTGTTGGAAGGACAACTTCTTAGACAACATCTGAAAATATAAACAGCATTCGTGATGACGAGAAACACTTGAAGTACCAATATATCTCAGGACGGCTGGTATGAAATTAATTTTACTGTCAAGCAGAAAACAATGTTTCGAAACCTTATGCCCATTTTACAGGTAACAACCGTCATAGTTACATGTTTACTTCAAATGGGTTTCTGTAACATTAACTTCACCATGGCTTATAAAGACAAATGCACCTTATAATTGTGAGATTATATGGTTCTGACACAACATGAAGCAACATACTCTGGTAACATTTCCATATAAAACACAAATCATAAAACAGTTGCTTCTGCCATTATATCAATATTTATTTACAGCATTACAAAACTCAGATTAACTGCATATTATCTTATATTTGAATTTTCAGGTGTCTTTCATAAACATTCTTATTCAATATTATCATGCATGCAGACAATAATCGTTGCTCCTAATACTCAGCACTGTGTAGTAGCTAGTAACCATGTTTTTTATATACCTGATACATTCTGTGTAGTAGCTAGCTAACCATGCTGTTTTTATACACCTGATACATTCTATTGTAGTAGCTAGTAACCATGTTTTTATATACCTGATACATTCTGTGTGTAGTAGCTAGTAACAATGTTTTTATATATACCTGATACATTCTGTGTGGTAGCTAGTAACAATGTTTGATATATACCTGATACATTCTGTGTGTGGTAGCTAGTAACCATGTTTTATATATACCCTGATACATTCATGTAGTAGCTTTAGTAACCATGTTTTTATATACCTGATACATTCTGTGTAGTAGCTGGTAACCATGTTTTTTTTATATACCTGATACATTCTGTGTAGTAGCTAGTAACCATGTTTTTTATATACCTGATACATTCTGTGTAGTAGCTAGTAACCATGTTTTATATATACCTGATACATTCTGTGTAGTAGCTAGTAACCATGTTTTTTATATACCTGATACATTCTGCAGTTCACCAACACCATTCCTAAATTCAGGTTTTATACTTGTTTTGTCCAACTTGTCTGTATCATGCACCTTCCTAATCACAGACGTGGGGGAGAAAGCAGCCACTGTAGGACTCATGCCCTGCACAAAATTTATTTTTTTTAGAATAGCCTTAACATCCTGTCTAGATCTTGAAATACAATTTAAAGACAAAGGTCATGATCCTATTCATTTATTTAGCCCTTTGTTAAACAAAACAACAACAAAAAATTCAACAAAAACAGCAATTCACAATCAGTACAGAAAACTATTTACAAAGTCAGTAAATCATTATTTAAATTAGTTTCAAAGAGACCATGTCAATGAGCACTTGCCTACTTTTTCCACTTTTACCCAAATAGCAGGAACCAAAATATAACATTATTCATTATAATGTTTTTTGTGTACATATATAGAAATATATATTTGGATATCAGTTTAAATCATATAAGGATTACCTGTAATGTCACCAAAAACACAAGTACAAGATTTATGCATTTGCCTTTTCTTATATTTTAGCATTTTACTCAAAATGTTATAATTATATAATATTTATTGGTATATTTCACAAAGAAAAATATTCCAGTGTTTTCATTTCTGTGCAACTTTGAAGCATTTAAATTGTACATAATAAATTTTGATATTTTTCAAATTTTCCATTTATCACAAATTGTTTATATTTGCAAAGAAACTATTATTATTCACAACTAATGATCACTGACTAATTTTCAAGTATTTTTTTTCTTCAGATAGGTTTATTAGTACATTCTTTCACTGCTACCATTTTATTGTATGACAGTAATTGATTCAGTAAAATGACAGATGAAACTTCCCTTTGAAAATAGCTAAAGTCAATGACCAGAAATAATTGGATTAGATATAATTTAATAGATGTAATATGAATTAAATAGTATTGTTGTAGAATTAATTTGTGGTCAGTCAACATCTTAGTTACTTTAAGCTCTTATAAACATAAACAATGAATCTTTACAATACTTGGAAGGAATGTACCACAAACACAGGAGTTTTATACAACTATTTCAAAAAATTTTTTTTATACTGACAATGTCTTTTGTTAAACTATATCTGTTTGAAAGCTACAGTAATATTTTTTCACAATGTGAGTGGGTGGTAAACTTAGTTAGGTTTACTAAGGATGGTTAAATGATGGCAAACTATGTTGATAACACAAATCCTTTATCATTAGCCATGTTAAAGTTTATCATATAAAAATAAACTGGACAAATAAAATAATTTATCTCAATCATTAACAGTGGTGGCAATTATCTTGTTATAACACCTGACAGAGGTAGTAGTAATGCCCTTTGAAAGATGTTTTATAGCCAAAAGTGATAAATGTTCTAATTAACAAAATAAAACACTAAGAGAAACAAGTATATAAATGAATATCAAACATGTTGAAAATGACTGGATATATAAAGTAGAACTTTCTGGGGAAGAGGGGTTCAGGGGATACAAGTGATACCCTCCCAACCTATAGTTTAACCCAAGAGAGTAATTGCTATTTCTTAACCCAGAGGCACAGAAATTTTCATACCAACAGTGTTAGTGACCTCCAACTATTGAAGGTCTCAAACTAATATATGCATAAATCAACTAACATTTAAGTGTATCCATGTATACAAGTTACAAAGTGTTAATTTTGTACACCCAAAATAATTTTTTCCTGTCAGAGCACATTTTTGTTTCTATTTAGTACTATAAATAATGATTCACCAAACATTATTCAAGTTTATAAGTGTAAACTTACACAACTTACTTTTGGTGGAGATGAATTGTTCATTGAGAGGGGGTTGTTGGGAGATTGAGTCCTGAAGAAGAAAATACATTGCCAAGTAACACATTGTTATTTCTGGCTCCAAAACTGAATAGCCAATTCAAAAGGCTTTCTAAAATTTCTGAAAATATTTGTCTTTCAATTTCTTTTATGAATATCCTAAAATGTTTAGAGTGCACTGAAGAAGTTAAAATAAAAATCATACCAACATTTAAAAAAAATAAAATCATAAAATCACGTATTCACATTTAAGAATTTGCAATCACACAACAGATAAAAACAAGAAACAACCTTGAAAAACAACATGTACAATGCAAATAAAAAAGTGTGATAATACAAAAGAACATGTATTAGTAGAAGTTTAATATATGTTTACAATTAAGTGAATTATGAGTAAATGTAATTTTTATTCCTATTTCTAAACTTAGCACAACATTTTCAGATTCATTGTTAACTTTGAAGTAGAAATATTCTGTATAACAAGATTAGTTTTTCCTCATATTCATTAATGAATTTTCTTCCAATATAAAATGATTAAAAATAAATAAAAAACAGTTAAGACTCAGTTGGTAAACTTATATATAGTTATAATATATTATTCAATGTAAAATGATTAAAATAAATAAAAAACAGTTAAGACTCAGTTGGTAAACTTATAATACATATAGTATTTGTTCTTAAATAAAGTAAAAGAGCACATAGTAAACATAACCTATATATCCTTTTGATCAACCTAAATATAACCATCTAACCTTTGTGATTCTTCTAGTTTTTCATGTTTTTCTTCTTGTTCTATCAAGTTGTACTTAATTAAGGAATTTTGCCAGATAAACTGTGTGTGAACTGCATGTTTTTGAGGTAAAGGAAGGCAAGGGATCACTGGGCCTGTCTGTAAACAGAATATCAATCAGTCAATATCCATTTCAACATAACTGATCTAAATTACTGGCTTTTCAGGTTAAAATATTAATACAACAATTACTCTTTTCTTCTGAAACAATATTCTAAATTAGTTTATCCCAACACAGAATACTGACAGCAATCATTGTGATATAAACATGAACATATTATAAAAAGTAATTAAGCAAATGGAAACTTCTTCCAAAAGGTATTTTGTAATATTAATGATTATACATTTTGAGATCAGTAGCATGCATTTTAAATAAACAACAGAATCAGTACTGTACTTAACTCTCTCTCTCTGTATGAGACTGGTCAAACTGACCAATTTTGTAACTATTTTCTACTTGTTATAGTTTTGAAACTAACTTTAAACACCATAAGTATACCTTCTCAAAATTTGGCAGATTTATACTAAAAGTGGGAATAAATATTGAACTGGAAGTGAAACTGACAATTATCGATGGAGAAAATAATGCAATATAATACTTCATTTGATAAATTAAAACCTTGGCCTTCTACAGGTTATAAGTAATATAGTAGTGAATGTCAGAGAGAAGAACTGGTAACTTGTAAAACAGAGGATGTGACAAATGGGTAGGAGGAACCAGGGGTTCTAATTTTCTATTTGATGGCACTAACTAAGATTGAAGGCTTTCAACATTATGCTTTGTCTGAGTAATGACAACATCACAATAATATATGTTAAATTCCATAATAAGTAAATTAGAGAAGAGGGAATGCCTAGAGAGATAATGTCACAATTCTCTCATACTATGGTACATTCAATATTTATTTAAACACTGCCATATAAAATTAAGAACATAAAACACATATTGTTAAAATATGGATAATTAGCTTCATTTTCATGATATATTTATTGGTATACTATGATAAGAAAGTAGTATATCTAAAGCTTGAACACAACTTACTAAAACCTTGTAATATTCACAGAAAAAAGATGCTTGAGGTAAGAAGTAATATTACCTGTTTGAGATATTAAATGATAAAATCTCTAATCAATATACCAGTGGAAAAAAGTAAGAGATTGAACAGTGTTCATTTCAGCTTCTTCAATACAAGGATATGCAAAGTGTTCAGGTTTTATTACAAGTTAAATTATACATTACCTTCTATTTAAACTATTAATGTACAAGATGTTTCGTTAGCACATCCACTGCAGCACAACAAATTAAGAGTAAAAAATTAAACATTCAAGAGATGCCAAGGAAAAGTTACAGCATCTCAAACTCATCCTGCCACAAATTTGGCTTTGAAACATAATTGTCTGTGACCCACCAGTGCATCATGCAGTTCATAACCAGGGTTCAAATTTTCTATTTAAAGCCAGACATGTCCATTAAAAAAATCAAGTTTGACCGGCACTTTCCCATCTATCACTAGACATCGCGTGACCGGTGGTCATATTCCTAACATATTGGACACAAATACATTGTCCCCTCAAAAATAAGTGAGGTAGTAAACTGTGTATGCACAGCCCAAAGATTTTGCTTAAAAGTATATTCTATAATGAGTGGAAATTAATTTGCAAAATTTAAGATTAAATTTAAGACAAAAAAAACACCAAATTTTAAAAAGCTGTCGTGAATACTCACAAGATGTGCTTTTTAGGTCACCTTATCCGTGCCATCCCGGATAGTCACATGACTGCCAAACATTCATGACGATCTGACTATGGCTGATGATAGTAAAAAAACAGGAAAAGCCTCACGATCTATTTCAGTTTGGTTTCACGAGCAAGACTAATGAATCAGAAGACAATACTATGGAACCCCGGTGAAAAAACCCAAGCTTGTTGGCCCAAGTGTTAAAGCAAAACTGGGACTGCTAGTACTGGCTAAGCCTACCTAAGTTAGTTTCCAGGATGAGGATAGAGGCCGACCATGGCTGGAGTATAATAATGCTACTGGACTGACGCTTTGCTCAATTTGTCAGGAATATATACAGAGTAGTGGAAGGCAGAAGAACACCTTCATAACAGGATCTTCCAACCTGAGGAGCAAGTGCTGTTAAGGAGCATGAAAACAGTCGTGCCACAGTCTAAGTTGTCAAGCTAAGCCAGCAAAAGAAATACCTGATTTAACTCCCATGACTTACTTAACCAGACTGAGAAAGATCGTTTGTTTGTGCTGTTCAGGACTGACCTTTATATGGCTTTGAATGCCAAACCATTCAGTGATTTTTCAAGAGCTTCTGTTGCTGCAGGAGTACAACTTTGGTATGAACTTAAAGAACATTATGCCAATGACAAACAACCTATGGAAGTTTCATAACAATTCGCCACAGAACTGGGCTGACCTCAAAGAAGCTGGTAAGGCCAACAACATTGTTGTTAGACAGCCAACAAAAGGGACAGGAACCCAGTGGGTGGCCTACAAAGAGCATGCTCTGGAGTCAGTTTCATATAACTGGCCAGCTTTAGTACAGCATTTGCATTAAGTAAAGCTGCATGACAAAGGGGAATGTGGACAGAAAGCTGCAGGATTATACAGTACTTTGACAAGCCTTAAATTTATCCTGTACATGGACATACTCTTGGCAGTTTTGCCTGTTTTGACATCTCTTAGTCTCACAATGCAAAACAATTCTGCTACTGTGAACATTGTTTCTGACAAACTCACTGTTTGCAAAGAGAAGCTGGGCAATCTGAATCATGTTGAGAGATCCCAGAAAATTGTTAAAGAGCTCACAACATGTGAACAAATTGGCAAGTGGTTTCTTAGAAGAAAGGTGATTGCTATTAGTAATCAGACAAGGGCCAGAGGCTCAAAGCGTTGCCACAAAAGAGACAGTTGCTCATTCTGTAGCTGAAGAAACTGCCATCTTCATAGGTAAAATTGTCACATATCTGAATGAGAGATTTGAAGAATTTGATAAGGATTTTATTGGTGCCTTTCTAATTTTTGAACCAAGCAATTAGCTTAAAATCAAGGAAGCATTGTCATCTTATGGCCATAATGAACTCCAGACACTATTGGACCACTTTGGTGCTCTGCTAGAAGCTAAGGGTTTCAACATTGCAGCTGATATTTGCCAAGCTGACTTACATGAGACACTGCTCAAAGCCACAAGATTTGCCAAATCAGATAAGTCCCTGGCTAGTAGTGCAAGTGGATTGTGGGCCCACATGTTAAGTCGAATTACTGTTGAGGACAGTAAACCTTTCCCTGGATCAACAGTGTTGGCCTTGATATGCCTCATGCAGGTGATTTCCATCTCATCTGCTGAACCAGAACGTCAATTTTCCCAGATGGCAGTTGTTAAGGATGACTGGCAGTCCAAACTAATAAATGATTCTCTTAATGACTTGATGACAATAAAATTAGCTAAGAACAAGACCTGTGATTTTGCAAGCACAGAATTACTGTGCAAGTCTGTAGAATCCTGGTGGAAGGACAGTAAAAAAAACCAGACAATTTAGAGTCTACATGGAACTCACACACTGTAGATCGTTAGAGATATAGAGTCTGATCATGAGCAGATGGCTTAGTGCCAGATGGCTAAGTATACAATTTGATTAATGTGTCATTTTTAATGGATACAAGGCTTGTTGTCACTTGCTTTGATATAATGTTTCAGTGCCATAAATAAAATGATTCTGTTTTAAATAATAATTGTCTCTACTTGATTTCTTGTTTTTGTTAATGTCCAGTGACAATTTTGAGGTGACCTGCTAAAATTTCAAATGTCCAGCAAGTTTCACTGTCCAGCAGGACATGTGTTCTGCTGAAAATTTTGAATATTTCTACCCCTGATAACCAAAAGTCAGTTGTGACTCACTGGTGGGGCATTAAGAATAATTCAAAAACTCTTCCTTGTCAATTCTAATATTTATTCAAGAGTTTAAAAAAAGAAATTGGTTCAAGATTATTTTAACTTTGTCAACAGAGTACATAACTTGTAAATAATCAAGTATTTAATTTATAATATTTTTTTCCATAAAAGAGTTAACTGTAACAATGTTCAAATCTAACCCTATAAATACACCAAAACAGAAATTTTTGCCATTATAAACAGCTTCTGTCAACTCTTACCTCAGTTTGAAGGGGATTAAATTTCCTGTTGATCTCATTAGGATGAATTGGAGCAGAAGCAAAGGTAAGAACAGGAGGATGTTGTCTAAATACTAAAACACCAAAAAATAAGTTGTACCAAAACAGTTTATTTGCAGGCAATTGTCATTATATAATCAAGCCACACAAGTAAGTTGTGGAAGGTATATTTCTGACAATAATCAACCAGAAATAATTATACAAATATTATTCAAAAGCAAACAATAATCCTTGTGATAAAAAGGAAATCAAAAGCATATAACCCTGAAATCTAATCCAAAATATTCCAGGTAGTTTGTGTAAAAGTTCCATGAAAGAACAACATTTACTTTAAAAAAAACAACTTTCAAACAACTTCAAGGCTAGTGTGTGGTGACATAGGTAATTTTATATACTTCATTCACAATATTAAGAAATTCATGCATGCAATTAACTCGCATCATAAGTAACCCAAGAAAACGGTTAAACCAAGAACAGCCATCCACAAACCTTGAAACCATAGATTATGAAATAAGCACTAGCTAGATAATTAGTGCAAGTAAAGAATAAGAAAATTTTCTTATTCATTTCTAAAAGAAATCTGTGTTTAGTTGTTTGTAGTTAAGTACAAAACATTACAATAAACTATCTGTATTGTACCCACCACAGATACTGAAACTAGGTTTCTAGCAATACATGTTCATGAACTTACACTGTGCCACTGTATTTAAAATATAACTTATAGCTTAAACATCTTGAAATAGTTTCTTGAGATAAATCATTAGGGTACATTACTTAAACAATATTCTAATGGATATTCCCTTTGGATAATGTCATGTTGGTACAGGCCTTGAAAAAGTTTTTTTTACACCACATACCTATAAACAAAGTTAAATACGTTTCTTGTTGAATTTGATGTTTTAGCATAAATTACATCTTTGAATTGCAGATGAAATCAGTAAGTGAAACATATAACTTGCAATTTGAACATGTGAAGTTTAAAGTATATACTTAATATAAAAAACAAATGATATGAATATGCCATAATCAAAATCAACAATCCACAATTTTGATAGTATCAAAGTCAGTTTAATTAACATTCTCTCTAAGGGTTTGGTTGAATTAGCCCAGACTGTGACCCTGAATTAACCTTTATAAGTTTCTATACTGTAGCTTCTAGCCTATTTTGCATTTCTTCAAGAAATTTTCCAAGCATTTAGTACGTATAGACTTTCATTGACAAATTTTTATTGAAGTATTTTTTCACTGAAGATTTCTTCTTAAATATAGTTGAAATCAAAAGTGGTGATTACTCTGACTGCAAAGTGATTTTCACGTTAAGATTAAAAATACTTTTTATTTTCATCTGAAAAAAAATCAGTAAATTTCAAACATTTGTTTTTTGCAAAACTTTTTTACTTTCACTACCCCCAACTCTACACAAGGTGGGATTTACCTACTTTGTAACCACTACAAAATAAATCTCAATTATCCTCTTTTCTTTCTAGAATAATTTCAGGTTGTAACATGAAACTACACTTGTTTATACTAAATTGCTTAAAACTCAATACAGTATAGTTCGATTTCTACTTAAATTTTATTGCTCTATGAACTGTATCTAACCAACAATCCTGCCACATAAGATGCTAATCAACTTGGTGAAGATGTAGCTCAAGTCACTTACATATCCAATTACATCATTATTTGTAAATATACCTTATGAAAAAACATATTTTTGTTTTACCTGACATAACAAAAAAAGTTTCAAATATTCAGATTTCATTTACTTTTATAACAAGAATTAAAGTACTTAACTGAGCTGTATAAAGTACGTAACTGACCTGTTGTCTTTTGTTTTTTTTATCAAACTCATCCCTACTTTTTTATATTAATACCACTACTGTACTGAACTGTTTTTTATTTAATTAAATAATGCAACCAAGAACATTGAGTAATAACACAAAAAAAGCAGAAAACTTCCTATGACTTATCGATGAGATAAGAACTATTAAAAATTCAGCCAAACTTGTTAATATGTTTCTCATGGGAAAATAGTTTGAACTGGAAGCAAAACAGACAATTTACTGTAAAGAGAACAACATACTGTAATACATCAGTTGACAGATTAAATTCATGGCTTTCTATCGATTATAAAAAAGTTTAGTATTACATGTTAGAGAAAACTTTAGGCAATTTGTGATAGAGAGAATACTGACAAGTAGGTGCGATAAGAAAATGAGAGACCTGATTTCTAGATTATGGCTCTATAATCAAATAAGATTGAAGGCTTAAAAAATTATGACAGAATTATGTTAAATTCCACATTTTTCAGAGTGGTAAATAAATTAGAGAAAAGATAAGAACTAGAGAACAGATATCACAAATCTCATTCTAGGGGAGATTTAGAATTTTTAAAAAATATTTTGTTTTATAAAATTAAGACTTCAAAAAACTTGTATAATATTAAAATTTGAATTATTAGCTATGTTTTGATGCCAAGTTTATTTGTATACCCTGATAATAAAGGAGTTTAATTAAATTTAGAATGTAACTTGGCAAAACCTCATCATCATACAAAGAGAAAGGATGCTAGGATGGTAAAAGTTAATAGAAGTGTGTTATGTTCAACTGTATAAAACAAATAGTGTGGTTGGACACAGATCAACGTGGCATTTGACAATCTTTGAAATACTAGAAGAAAAACAAAATATATATATATACTATCTTAATAATTTTCATTCCTAGTTAGTCATACATAGCCATAACGGATTACAGCTTGTGATAAAGTACCCAAAAACACATTGGAGACATTACATCTATCAAGCAAAATCCCAAATGCTGAGGTTAAACAAGTTGACCATCATGGAAAACCAAAACTAGGGTGAAGAGGTAAGTGGTATAAACCATATATGTAGACTTCAAAGAACAAACCTGTTGAAAACTATTCATACCATAAGAAAATAGTTTGTACATTGAACTGTTACTTTTTTTCAATGTGGCACAAAGTGATCTATTTTATACAATTCTGTTAACTTGATGTTATTACTACCCTACTAACCATGCATCTTTTTTTAAATGAACAAACTATCTTCTAATTAGAAATCTAATAAAATTGTGAGATGTGAACCAAAATTCCAATTTTAAAAATGTCTTCTGCATTGTTGTGCAACATTACTGTGTGCTTTAGTATAACCTTTCACCAAACAGGCAGTTAAAACTTCTTAGAAAATTTTGTTTTCATTTTCACAAAAAAAGTTCACACTGTGGGAATCGTCAGGCTGAATTCAGAATTCTTAGAAAAAATATCAAATTAAGTTGAGCAGGTATATTATGACACTAATGAATAGTTTTAACAGAGAAGTTACTAGAATATTAAATACAAATAGAAAAGTAAGCAACAATAAAATATTTAGTCCATAGCCCACCAACCTCACTTAAAAAAATTCAACTAGAAATAGTGTGTGTTAGTAAATGAAAGTCAACAAATTATTACAAGTTATACACAATCTCAGATGGCAAGTTACTTTAAATGAAACTCTGGTAAAATACAATACTTACCTCATATAGCACATAGGGTACCATCATAAAGCAAATACTAAAATATTACAAAATAAGTATGTCATGATTGTCATTATGATTCTATAAAAATATATTTTGTAGCTGAACAATATTCATAACCACAACAATAAAGCAGAATATATATATACAAATCCTCACAATTAAATACAAATCTATTAAGAACAGAAATACAGAATATGGATATGTACCAAGTGGTGATGAGATTCTACAATGACCATCAAACAGAAGAGGAGATTGTCTTGGGCTCAGAACTAAAGAATGCTTTGAGATGAGTCATGACAGTAGCTTGATAAAGGAGACAATAAAACTGACAATAACTCTTTGTCTTCTGAGTCTTGTGCTGTCAAAAAAAAAAAAAATTAATCTACTTTAGACTCACTAATTCAAAGCTTACGATTATTACACAAACAAACCCTTTTTTGTTGTGTTTGTGTGTGTGTGTGTAAGAAAATTATACTAAAATTTAAAAAAAGTTGTCTGATTTTTCTTCCTCAAATCACTTACCAAATTATGAATGAAACATGCAAATTTAGATATCTTAGTTTGACTTATATTTTATTAACTGTTTTGGATAAAGTAGTAAAAACTTTACAAATTACTAAGCCCAATTTAGATTTTTTGCTAACTACAACTGTAATTTTATTTGAGGAGTAGACATATTTAAGCTCTCAATCTGTACACATAAAACCTGTCACCATGCAAAAGAAAAAGGTTCTAATCTGCAGTATTTGTACATGTCTGTTACCTATTTCTAGTTCAAATACAGCGACTGAGTGTGTAATATTAACCCTTTCGACAGCGGGTTGGCAACCACAGTTGACTTGAAGGCTAAACACGGCAGGTGAGGTTCATCAACAAGATGTAAACAACATACCCTCGTGGCTAATTATCATAATCACACAGGCCTATAGACTTCGCTTGAGGCTGGAACCACATGTATTCATTGCTTACTTGGGATTCCCAGCAGGTATATAAACCAGAGGTCCCGTGATTTCTTTGTTTTCTAGTCTGTGTAGATCATACTGTTCATTGCTTTAGAAGGCGCCTTCCTTGCATATCCTGTTGATACTTGCAACGTTGTTAAAATGCCGAAAAGAAATATACCACTAGAGAAGTTATTGATATTATTTTTAGCGATGAAGAGTGACAAAGAGTTTGAGCAGATGATTATGAAAGCTTACTTGTAATGGACGAAAGTGATAATGAAGACATTCGTGGCCTGGAATCTGCCCCACTTTACATAAGCACATGGTGTAGTTAGGGTCATATATAACTTATTGAGTAAACTGACTGACCAAGGCTAGTTCTTGTTAATGGATATATAATATATCGTGCAGACTGCAAGAGCAATGGTGAAAACCGGTATCTCCAACACTGTTCAGATTATTCAAAATTTGCTGGAGGGATATGTCAGCAAAGCCAAGCGAAAAGGAAGATTAAGTGCTGATAAAGGTCAGCACTTGGTGAAAAGATATAGTATTGGACAATATGAGGACAAAAAACACAAACCTAATTGTACTGTTTGCAGCGATAGATACACAGCTCGATGGAAAAGAAAGCAGACTAATTATTTCTGCAAACAGTGAAATCTCCTTATGTGCTTTTTACCATGCCATGAGATATATCATAACCACAAAGACTATCGACGGCTGCTGCACATTTATAATAAATTATTGTGCTTTACATGGCACTTCTTCATTGTGTATCAGGATGTCTTCCTTTATTCCTGTTATTCTTATGTATTGAATTTAACATATATAGTATTGGGTACAATCACCCGAACATTTTAGGGACTTTTGTTGAGTTATTGCCAAGATATTATGCTTTTTGTACTGATACCGTAATTAGTTGAAGTATCAAAGATATATACACAGTGCCAAAAGTGTTAAAACAATTTTGGAGATCTGCCACAACATTTACTACACTTTCTTTTTTTACCATGTACAGAGATACTCAACTAACAACTGAATATCATGATGATAGTTTTCACTGTAAAGTCTCTGTCTTAATGTATGAAGAACACCTCTCGTGTATGATAGCTTTCTACATCACACTAGTGCACAAAACCAACAGTTTTACAGCACTCATCTGAACAAAACTATCTCATATAGTTCATAACCAATAGGGCAAACAACTTTCCTGGTATGGAACACTATATTTTATTTTTTTTGGGTGAAGATCCTTCCTAATTATCTTGTGTACTGTTGCTTGGGGCATATGGTTCTCTTTTGCCACTTACATGTTAATTGATTCTCATTTATTACAAGATTCCACACTTTGCTTATCATGGCTAGAGTACAATTTGTTGCATGTTCTGGAAGGTCTTGAATCCCCATGTTGGTTCATATTACTTTGTTTTCCAATGCCATTATGTACAAGGAAAATCATCATCTAGGAAATTCTAAATCCCCAATTTGAATACATGTTCACGAGCTAAGTGCATGAATATTTTGCATCAAAAATGAGCTGCTACATAAGCTTCCCAAAGAAATCAGTTTAAGTATTCTATACTCAACTCTCTGCAGAATGAAAACAGTGAATTTTTGAAGTTAGTAGTGTTAGAAGTTCATTTTTTCCTTACAAAAATATGCGCTTGTAATTTGCTAGTGTAGTCTAATCTAAATGATGTTGATATTGAACATTGTTAGATATGTCTAGTTGACATGATGTTGATACAGAACATTGTTAGACATGTCTAGGTCTACATAATGTTGATACTGAACACTATCAGACATGACTAGCATGAGTTAACAGATTAGCGAGGGCCTTTCTCAAAAAGATGTACATTATTTCTAAAAGGATTACAAAAGTAACCTTTATAAATAAGATAAAGCATGACAAATACTATCCATTTATACAAAATATCTTTCAACAGAGTAACATCAAATGCTGTAATAAGGCCTATGACTGTGTTTTGCCAGTAAGCACGTTTAAGAACTTGACTTCAGGTCATTGATTTTGGGTATGTTGATGAACAGCATAGCATAATTACATTACACAATTTTTTTATATTTCACAAGAAGTTGTAAAGTTACAAAGAATATGTAATTAAAGTTCAGAAAACTTAATAGATAAGATGCTCTATATGTGAAATGACTAAGAATGTGAATGCAGAATTGGATGAAATCATACAAACATGCTGGAAATGATAAAATATATAAGCAACTTTTAGTTTATCCTAATAAATTAATATTAAAAAATGCATATAAGTTTCATATTATCAAAAATTATTTAGTAACTGACAGATACATAATACAAGGTTGTAGTTCATTTCATTACACAAGTATCTAACAGTTTGCATCAGTTTTTGATATTTGATTTACTCTTAAATAACAAACAGTATCCATAAAATAACACAAACACACACACTGCAAATATTTTCATTATGCAAGCCACTAGACACACATTTAATTTTAAATTATCTGTATAATAACAAAATAAAATAAAAATTATAAATTGCATTTTGCTAGAAAATTAGTCACTAAATGCTGCTAAAGTAGGCCACTGTTAGGAAATTTGTTTTTTGTAATTTTTTTAAACTTTCATTTGAAATTTAAAGGAATAGTTTTATTATGAATTTATTCTGAAACTTTTTTCCCATCAAGATATCTAACTTACATATATATTTGCACCGTTCTCTTCAAATCAGCACAATTTATTATGTTCTTGTCTCAAACCACAGAATTAAACACATCAACTTAAATCAAAACCTTTTCTTGGTGAAACAGGGGTTATAAACATTAAAGAAAGAGATAAGATTTTCTCCCATTTTCTAGTTCTTAAAACCAACCTTGAAGTGTATGGTGCTTGTTATTTTTAATGAATTCTGCAGAGGATATAATATTTCCAAATAAATCTTGTTCTGCAGGCTTGTCCGACAGACTGCAAAGTGTTTCATCTTCTTTAACATTAAGTATGTTTAATGTCATTTGGTTCAATACCTGCAGAGATTTATCAATTTCTTGGGTATCTTGAAATGATCTTGGTACTGTAAAGATAACAAATTTATGTAAATATTATTTTTCAAATAATAGACAAAAGGTCTAACTGTAATTAAATGACTTAAGACAAAGATGCTAACAATGTTGGGCCTATGGTTTTCTCTAGTCAAGTCTAGTGTTTCAGAAAAAATTATCGTTTTTATGCGTGTACTTTTATTTTCTCTGATTTAACAATTTTTTGAAACATCTATTGATATGTAAACTCTAATCTATATCAAAGTTTTGTTAAAAACATCATGCATATTAATTCTTGAAGCAATTAAAAACAGGAAACAGGTATGTAAATTTGTTTTGATGTTACAGACTAACATTCAAGAAAAATGTACCATTTCAAACTTAAATTTTATTATCCCAATTATTTCTTCTCACTATAATGATTACATTATTATACATTGCAAATATATAAATATCTATATTCATTACAATGACTTTTCCACACTGCTTTACAACTAAAAACAAAACAATCCACTCTAATACACACATGGAATTTTAAGTGCAGTAGAGGCACCAGGTTTTAGGACCTGAAAATGTCCTCAGTATAGAATTAAAAACATCATTTCCTTTTTATTCATCAGACAATTGTATTCCATTAATTTCTCATACGTAAAATATGTCATGCAGTTGTAAGTTCTTGAAGCATGTTAACCAGCTTATATTTAATAGACTAGTGTTCCTGAGGTACTGAAAATAATGATTTAGTTCAGAATATAAAAACACTCAAAATCTCTGAACAGGTTATCATAGTCCTTATGCAACAAAATCAAAACCATCACATGTTACACTAGCTTTTGGAAAACTTCATGTCTTTTCTGTTTATCTGGAAAAGTGCTTGTGCAGTTCTAAAGGGGTAGTCTAAACAATTTTTCTCAAATACAGCCGTTTCATCTCATATCAATAAAACTTTGAACTAAAATATAACCATTCTAATTCTGGCAAAACAGTACATTAGAAAGTGTTAAAGATATTTAATTAAATAATAAGGCACTTTAGTTTACAAGTTGGTAGTTATGCCTATCATTCATAGAAAATGGTTAAAATTTGAAAGAAAATAACAATATATAGGTAGAGAAGCTGAGTGACTCAGAAACAAGAAAGTGAAAAATATCATTTGGCTATAAATGTTGAGGAAACAAAAAAAACTATGGTGTGAGCAAATCAAAGGTATAACTAAAATAGATCAAACAAGTGATAAGGTCCTCATACTTTAAAAGTGTAATAACCAAACACAAAAGGTGCAAGTTGGAGATAAATGCAAAGTTTGCTGTGAGAGAAATAGTGTTTGTGATCATGAGATACTAAAAATTTAATGACTGAAGCACACAGTGATGATAAATTACTGTGTTTGGTCAGTGGCTGGGAAACATGAATTAGTAAAGTGATGAAACAAACACTAGCTAGTGCAGAACATGGATTCTACGTTATAGTGAAAAAGAAAGGTAAAACTGTTGGGATGCAACAAAACAAGAGAGCTTGATAAATATGTGCATTACTGATAAAACATCAGATAAATAGATCAAAAACAAGAATGAAGAAAAGATCACCTGGAAATCAATGACAGTAGTTTTGGCTCACAAGGGCTGATTAAGTGCTGCATGTTATAAAAAAACAAAGAAGTGACAGACGTCGAAGATCAGGATTAATATATGATGAAGAATTATTAAATTTTACATTCATGGCTTACAGTTGGACAAAATGTTTAGGGAAATCTGGCTACAAAATTTGGTATTTTGGTAGCTAATTAAAAATATCATTTGTTCTAAAGTTTCAATTATTCATTACTACTATTAAAATGAGTACAATTAATTTACTAATATGAAGTATCAACATGGAATTTAAAAAAACATTCATTTATCCATCTCTGATGGCATTTTAAAAATAACCTTGAACACCCTCCATTTCCATATGCAAATAAAGAAATTTCCAAAGCCAAAATGTAAAGCCTTAAAAGCAAGCTGTAATACTGCAGTAATTTTGTAACAGTTTACTGACAGTGCAGCTACCAACTGCATATATGATAAATGCACTAGATTTATTGCCATCTTTTCACCTGTAGATATGCACACAGTAGTCAGGAGAACAATACTGCCAGACTGTTTCACTTTCGTGAGCCACTTATGTATTTGAAACTAATGATTCTGGATCAGTGGAACTATTTTAACTTTACTAGTAAACTTGTGTTTTGAAATTTGATATTTAATTTGTTTTGTTCTTTTTCTCTGTGTCATTTGACGATTGCTTTGAAAAAAATCATGTTTGTTTTTGTTGCCATAAGCTCTGTCTCCTGTCAACTCAGTCACACAACTTACTCTTTATTTTCAAGGCACGATATTTATATGGGTACTTGACAATAAAAAAAACGACAAATAATGCATGACACATCTACTGGGTTTTAAAAGGAACTAAAACAATGTATAGAATACATACTGATACAGGACATAACAGATTTTGTCACAATCACACTGTGCACAAGTATAGTATTTTCACACAGAGAAACCATATTTCCCATTTTGTATTTGACACTCTCATTCCAACAGTTACTAAAAGCAAATGCAAAACTAATGTTGATTGCTTTTGGCAACCCACAGCTGTTAGAACATTTTCTCATCTCTAAAGTAAGTAGCAGAATAAGGAGAAGTGAAGAGATAAAGAAATATACCCACAATGTAACATTTTTCTGTATAAATATCGAATATAAAACAAAAATGAAATAGAAGCAAATTATCTCTAATTACCAACTCTTGTTTTGTTCTAATCATGCACCTGCATGGTTGACATGTTTTAAATTTTTTTTCCCATATTTATTTATTCACTAACATTTACATTGCTATATCTTACCACATTGTAACGTTTGGGTCAAAGCTGGATTTGTGTGTGATTCACTCTTCATTGCACCTACTGTATCTGCTTCTTGCAAAACTGTGGACAAGTCTAACGTCCCAGACTGATTGTTGGAGGAGAATTCCATCTGTCCTAAGTTGGGTTAACTGGACATAATATTCACATTAATATCAAAAAAAGTTTTAAAACAAATAATAAAAATGCTACACTTGAAAAGTGTGCATTTGTAGTTTTATTTTAAACACAAAACATTTCCTCAAAGTTACATAACTTAATAATATTTCCAAATATAAGTAGAAACAAAGATTAATAAACAAATCCAGAAAACTGAATGGGATAACAGTTTCTTGAAAGTGTTAATAAAGTTGCAACACTAATATAACTAAATTTTTTTCATTAACTTCTTAAGCTGAAAATATAAACAAAACTAAGCCATTATTATAATTAATTACAAGAGTAACATCACTAATCTCTCAGCCCTTTCACAACGGGCTTGGTAAAATATATACGAGTTCATCTACATGTTTGCACATGTTAAGTATTTGCACTATAGCATTTGATACAACATGTGT
Organism: Tachypleus tridentatus; assembly: GCF_004210375.1. Lineage (NCBI taxonomy): Eukaryota > Metazoa > Arthropoda > Merostomata > Xiphosura > Limulidae > Tachypleus > Tachypleus tridentatus. The sequence goes on along the minus strand of NC_134832.1, from coordinate 136,335,956 downwards.
ATCTTCACAAAATTTGGTAGTCTTTTAATAAAGAATTTACTAAAGATTTGTCTGTGAATATATCAAGATTGTTTCTTTACTAGCCTTAGCAGAAGGTGATTTCAAGTTACAATTAAAAAATATTCTTCATTCCAAAAATCTCAAATATTACTTACATAATTTCTAAAAACTTCTAAATATATTTCAAATGTTTGTTTTCAGCAAGACTTTATATTTTATGTTATTTTCTTTACCCTAACTGTGCAAGGTCTGTCACTTGACCAACCTCGTAACCATCATAAAAAAATTAGAAAATAAATATACATTATGCTTTTTTCATGCTAAAACAGCTACATATTACAAGAAAATAAAATGTTTAGCCTAAGTGGCTTATGTCTCATAATACTATATATTTGTTTACTATTTTTTATTATATTGACCTTCCAGTCAAGCTTAGCTAACATTACACAACTTTCACTGATGTGGTACATGTGCACTCATGTAACATATTCAGTAATATAAAACTGACCTTCAGTCTTCCATGTCTTGGCTGTGTTTTAGTGGACTATTATTTAGTAACATAGTCACATTTCAAATATTACAAATTATATAGGTACATAGATTATCACTATTTACAAATAAATTATCAAACTTATTTTTCTTAAAATACAGAACAATAGATAAAGTAAACAATTATCTCTTCTAGTCATAACCTTTGAATTTGGTTGTTGCTGCACATAGCTTGCTTGCTAAGTCCCTTTAAAATTTCACACGTGGAAGATATCAAACAATGTTTTTTTTTCTTTAGGTTTTATACATACAGTTTAATAACCAAAAAAACACTGATAACTATACTGATGAGCTTAGTAACTAAAATGTATTTAGGTTTAAAAAATATGAAACATTGAGTAGATTAAAGACACAACCTAACCTCTTGAAATCTTGGTTCAAATGAATGTGATAGCCTTTTCACAGATTAAAATGGCCAAGAAAACCCCTCAGGAAACATTCTAAATTGTTGATTGGTTATTCACATACTATAATATTGAAGTAAATGTGTATAAGAGACTGTTTCTAAAAATAGAAAGAGGTAAACGAGTCTAGTATGTTTGATTCGGTACATAAGCCATTTCTCAGCAAAATAAAAAGATACAAAGTTCTCATTTTATATTCCAGCTTGTCAATATTAGTAATTTAAGTTCCTAAGTTATACAAAACTACAGACTTGGTATTTTGACATCACAAACATCTAATTTTATCCAGTGTTGCATTTAATAACATACCATGTGACTCACTGAAATCTATATTTAGGCATGTTCCTTTGATATTTACTTCTAAATTAAGAAATTAACTTGTATATAACATTAAAATTTGAATTATAATCTATAATTTGATTCCAAACTTACTGACATAAGTTCGTAATATAGTTGTTCAATAAAATTTTGAATGCAAATCAATAGGATGACATGGCCTTTGACCCCTGGCCTGTTGCAAAAGGGTTAAACAATTCACCTTTTGGAAATTTTAACCTACTTAGAATGCTAGATTTATATTTTATATAACTAAATATTAAACCTAGAAAATTAGTGAGATATGTTAATCAAGTGATTATTGAAATAATTAAGTTATTACATTTAACTTATTGATTCACACAAGTTGGTTAAAAAAATTTAATATTGCAAGTTTGAGTTACATATCTAGGTTGGGAAAAGAACATATAGTTCATTATGTAGCTTTTTGCTTAACAACAAAGATAACAGCAATATATCAATAACATGAATAATCAGAATAATAAAAAGTATTAATACCAGGAGGTAATTTCAATTAATTATTGATTATTCTTGTGAGCTATGGCACTAAATCAACTAATTTTGAGCAAAATTGAATTAATAATAATAATAAAAAAGATTACTGAGTAGTTATTATAACTCAATATAGTAATAATCAGAAACACTAATTTGAATAAGTTTATTATTTTTGTGACATTAACACAGTTAATTACAATTGTGATTAATTGAGTACCTTACATCACACTAATCAATGTAATCCTTTCCTATCCTTTTGCCTCTTCCAATACATCCTTAAATGAATTTGTGATTTGGTGACATTTTCTTAATCACCAAAAGCTCCTATGGTTCTTGAGATTTTGCACAGGTACTTCTCAAACCAAGTTAAAAAATTTCTTCCATACTTCTGTACTGGCTTGATTTTCATTTTAACATATTAATTTACAAACACCATACAGCCATGTAATTTACTTATATAAACTTGCTGTTTTTAACTATTCTATTGATGTAAAAATAAAACTTGCCAACTTATACAAAGGACATATTTTTTCCTTTTCTTTATCTTTATCACCCAAGACTAACTGCTTCAAATCAGCTTCAATTTCTTCAACACTTCTGGCTTTCTGAGCAAGTTCTAAAAATAAAATTTGTTCTAGTAGTTCTGATTATTAAACAACTATGACAGTTTTATGGTAAATTACACACACACACAAACACAGATCTTCAGTTTCAACAAGTAAATACTGCCACGTTTCTGTAAAGGTGTTTAGAATTCTTTCTACTTTATATGTAAAAAAATCAGTGTATACTTCACTTATGCCTTTAACCCTTAAACAGCAGCCATCATCTACTGATGTTTTCTTAGAAAAAAGCTACCATAATCAATTGATAATTTCATTCTTTTTGCTCATACAGGCTGAAAACATTAGCTGGCAAAACCCTCGCACCGTAGTGACCGCACCCATTCAAAGAGTTGCATACGAGTCATTTTGTCAGTGTAAGTCATGAAGCAGAAAAGCAAGGATGCATCAGAAAATATTTTTTATTAAAAGATGAAACTGAAGCATGAGCACATGATAATTATTCCAAAGAAGAAGAAAACCTTTTAGATTTTTCATCATCATCAAATTCAATTGTTTTAAGCTCTGAATGTGATTTAAATAGTGAATAAAAATCCATAAGTGAATTAGAATCCATTGGTTCCAAACAGGTAAGGTGTCACAATTTTGATCCATTTATTCATTCTTTTGATAGCAGAAATGCTGGACTCACAAATATATATATATATATATATATATAAATTTAGCTCTAACTAACATGAATTTTTTTACTGTTGTATTTGTTCAAGTATAATGAATTATACTGTACAAGAAACAAACAGATATGATGAGTTTTGTAAATCCTTGAATTCTGAAGAAAGTGAAAGTTATATTTCTTCTACTTCACGAAATAAGAAATGGGAGGAAATGAACACTTTCTTTGCTCCAGTGATTCTTATGCTATGTGTAAAAAGCATGCATTGACTGATTATTGGAAGAATGATCCCCCTTATAGGAACTCCAATTTTTCCAAAATACATTACTCGAGATTGATTCAGGGAAATTCTTACGTATTTGCACTTTACAAATAACAAAGAATCAAACGCAAACAATTGATTATGGAAAGTTCGAGAAGTGTTTACAATGGTGAAGAATAATGCTAAGGAATCTTTTTTCCATTGCAAAAAGTAGTTATCAATAATCTTTGATTCAAGTGTTGGATTGTTTTCAAGCAATACATTCCAAGTAAGCATCATAGATTTGGAATAAAGATCTTTGTATCATGTGATTGTGAGACTGAAATTATAATATACATGATTATTTATTCTGCAGATGTCCATAAAATCTCCAATTAGGATTTTCAGGATCAGTTGTCAAGCAATTGATGAAAGACTACCTTGGAAAAGATCATTGATAAATATTATACAAATCCAGACTTATGAAACTTTCTTTTTAAAAATAAGACTGGTTTAGTGGAATAGTTAGAACTAATCAGAAGAACATGCCTAAATTTGAACCTCTGAAGAAGAGAGATGTTGAGAGCAAGAAGCAAGGGAATATTTTAGCACTTCAATGGAAAAACAAACATCCTGTAACTTTGCTTAGTACAGTACATAAAGGTGAAATGAAATACAGTGGATGGGATGATTACAAAACTAACTACCAATAACCAAACCTAATATGGTTTTAGTTTATACTTTCAACGTGAGGCTAGTTGACAAAAGTGACATGCAAATTGGACAAATTGATTTCCTTCATAAATGTGTTACAAAAAGGTTTTTTTTTCACCTAATTGATATCTCAATTTTGAATTCTTATGACATGTATTTAGTAAAAACTGGCAAGAGCCATCATTGAGGCAGTTTAGTTACAATGTAATTTACCAATACTGGAAAAGTGTAGAAGGGTAACAAGACCTTTCCTAGGAAAACATAGCCTTACTGTCCCTGATAGTTGTTGGAAAAGAAGCATTTTCTTGGCACTTTTTAGAAAGCATTCCATCCTTAGGAGCTAGAAAAAGTGGACAAAGACAATGTCACATATGTATGCATGCAATACAAAAAGAAAAGCAGCAAAAGATGGTGACTACCTGGTGTAAAGATTGGAGAGTTGCACTGTGAATTGGTGAATGTTTTCATAACTTAAAAGGAATTTGAACTTGTAATAAACAAGTCTTTATTATGCTTTTATTTTCTTTCATATTTTGTTCAAAATGCATAATAAAAATACTAAAGACAATTTTTTTCTCCAATTGTTTATGTTTGTGGTGAGCTGCTACCTACAACATTCCTGCTGTTTAAGGGTTAAAACTCATACCACTTATATATACTCTTCAAAAAAAGAAACGCAAAAGGGATTTTTTTTTTATTTTAAAGAGAAATATATGTAATAACGTTACAAGCTCAGAGTATGTGATGTTACACGTGTTAAGGCACTGATAGTCAGACCAAAATGACAATAAAAGTTGTGCAATTTGATTCCACAGGATGTGATTCGTCATCTCATCGCTTCCATGGGCAGGAGATGCCAAGCAGTTATTGATGCTCACGGGGAGCATACTCGTTATTGACGTTGAGTGACGTTAAACTTCACCTAGTGAGCTGGACTTCCCTTTGCAGATTTTGGATGTTCAGCAGTGAATGTGCAAAGTTTCACACATGTAATACAGAACTACCCGGAATAAACTTGTGAACAATATGTCTCAAATTTTGCCTTTTGCTTTTATTTTTTTGAAGAGTATATAAACACTAAAAGCACATAATACTAATGATACCTTTAATACCTTTTATATATATTTTACACTTTTATTATACTGTTTACTCAGTATACCAAAGTCTATAATTAATATTAGTTTAGAAGCTACTTGAAATATTATAGAAACCTGATTTTAAAAAAAACAAACAGCTTGTAACCATCAATATGTGCATACTGTAACAGAATGTAATTCTTCATGTAATCTGGAAAGCTTTAGATACAGTACTTTTATTAACAATTTGTTTATGAATTTACAAAGTTTTTAACAAGTTAGTCTAAAAGAAAAGTGCTTTTTCTTTTAAAAAAAAGTTATTTTTATTTTACACTTTCCATATTTCATTTGCATAACCTCTGGGAACTTGCTAAGTGAATATAAAAAAATAAACTTTATGTTTTATATCTTTTTCTCTCTATCCTATTACCAACTGTAGCAAAATTATCAATGCACAGGGAATGGAATGTGAAAAGTGTAACATGAAAAACTAATAATACTTTTATTCTTTCTGAATAAATTTTTTGTCATGAAATTTTCAAATTAATCATCTACATTATTTCAACTGTTTACCTTAACACATTTGTTTTATTTTAGATTTATGGTTTTATTATCTGTAGTTTGGCCAGTGGACTCTGTCAAAAGCAACAAGTCACATTGGAAGGCCATTAATCTTTATTTATCAGACTATGTAAACATCATGTAATACTTCATTTGGTCTTAATTGCTTGTAACCAGCACTGAATATTTGGAATCTTCGGATAATGATAATTCACATAGCTCTCAAATACGTATCTTCTGACACAAAAATAAATCAGGCACGAACACAGAATGTCCCAAATGTACTAGAATTTATGTGAGGAGTTAACAGAATCTTGTTATCTATTTATAGCTAAATTGGGAAGCCAGTTTAATTTCTAAGTTATAAATAGATGAAAAAAATTCTGTTGGCTTCTCAGAATTGAACAAAATGCATCACAAAGGATCTGAGGCCAGATTTTTACTTATGCTTACTAAACAAAAACAACTGTGGCACATTTTAAGCAAAAGCAAGTATGTTCTTTTGTTTGCAACAAACATGTTCATCAGGTAAGTAACCATTATTAGATAATAGCCTTAAAAGCTATGAAAAAATGAGATATGATTCTCCATTGAGCATGAAAATATATTTATACCTCAGCAAACTGAAAAGGCAGAATATTTATATCCTATTATCTTACTTGTAATTACTTACAATTTGAGTTTTTTAAGTAATTGTACACTTAAAACCCCATATTTGGAAAAATATAACCACTATAGGAAGAATTCAAAGTGTGACACAGAGAGTGAAGAACAAGTTTTTAAATATTTCCTTTTGAAAGTGAGAAATCAAAACTTTCAGGTAAACAAAATAAATTTAAAACTAATTTTTTATAACATGGTATTTATATACATTGATAATAAAGCTGTTTAATTAAATGTTGAATAAAAGTGTAAAACATCATGAAATGGGCATTTTACCCAATCAATAGACAGAGTTAACTGGTGTAAGACTTAAATGAAATACTTCACTCAAACACACACAAATTAATTAGTAAATTCATGTTAATATTACTGTGATAAGTCAGGCAATTGTCTATCTTTTCAGGCTTTAAATCTATTTCACATTTAATATGCTGTAGGCTCACAGTAAAGTAGATTTTCTGTAGTCTTAATACTGAATGTATGTCTGTCATTTACAAATTAATATTCTGGATTCAGATTAAAACGTTATACCAAAAAGAGTTTCATATGTATACATTGTTTCTATACTTGGTTGGCTCTTGAACAAGTCAACATTCTGAAAACAGTTACAATTTTGTTTGTGAAGTTTTTACTATGCCAATGTGAAAAATTTATATCTGTAAATATATGCTTAATAATCATAATAATCAATTACTTTTCAAATATTAGTGTTCCTGATAAAGAAAAGATATTTGACCTTTTTGTTTCAAAATAGCCATTTCTGAAGTGTCACCATTAAGAAAGGGTTGGACATTGATATTGGCATTTTTCAGGATGTCGAGAATATTTCTGTCTTCTCTTGGTTTGCACTGCTGATACTGTGGAGCTGTACAAGAAGAGTTCTGACAAACCTGCACATCGTCTTGAAATAAATTCTGTGGCAATGAATGGCTTACAGGAAGAAAAGAGGCATCTGAACTGTCTATGGAAGGAGAACTCAATCAAAGAATGAGAAACATCAATGTCTTATGAGAGAAATAAAATTTTAGAGACAAGGTTAATTTTAAATTTCTTTCAGAGGTTTATAAAACAACAAATATGTTAATATTTCCAAATATTATCACAATTCTTTAAATATGAAAACCAAACATACCTTTACAAGATCAACAACTTTTAAGGAATGAAAAGTTATAATTATACTAAAATAACAAAATAAGTGTGTAAACACAATACATTACAGTAACCATTCATAACTACCACAACACAATGCCTGTATCACCATGTCATGCATCCTAACATAAAATATACTTCTTTCACAACAATATGCCATAAAGCATAGAATTACTACTTCAGAAAATTAATATAGTGCATAATAACTCTTTTGATATGAAAATGTTATTGGGGCACAGCTGTCCTATTTAGGCTGTAAGAAAGGCATGTTTTAGCATAAAGAAAAACATTCAATGCAAATATCTTTGTTTTAATCCTATTTCTACAGATAGACCAAAGTACACATTTCATGATCTTGTATATTCAAAATTTAATTAACTGTTTTACTGTCAATGTATAGATAAAACTTGCTATCAAAACCAGTTAACAAACTAAAAGTTAATATCTTTATTTCTTAAGTTTAGATGGAAACATTTAAGTAATTCTCAACCTTTCCTTGTATGTGGATCAAAATGCTTGTTCATCCCAACTGGCTCACTATTTGTTTTAGAATTCCTATCTAACACCATGAATTTACTGTAAATTACTGATTTTGGTACAGACATCACAAAAGTATAGGTTTACTTTTTTAAATACCTGTACTTTTGTTTATGAAGACAAACTAAAAACCCAGACCAACCTATCACATTTTTGATTTCACAAATTGTCAATAAATTTCTCCAATGCTTTCCATTAGATAAAGTACAACAAACAGAAAGGTGAAGTTTTAATTCACCATATGATGTATAATGATATCTTGTTTTTAGTATAAATATTTAGTCCTTTAGCCTACATATTCAAAGTTGCTGTCAATGAGTTCAGATCAAATAGTTAAGGCAATTATTTTTAAAGCACTTATATCTTAGTTAAAGTACAGTTATAAAGATACTGTTTACTTTGTGTGCACATTCTTATTTTGTCTTCTTAAGTATGTATGAATCTGAAAAGAATAAAAAAATATTTGCTATCACTATTACACAAAAAATGTAGGCTTTAGGTTTAAGTTTCACAGGTGGGCTTGACAGTAAAGGCACCAAACTAAGTACCAAAGTTATCATTTTCTATATACATCTTTATTTATTGATGTAAAAAGGAATAAAATTAAAATATTAAAAACTTATAAGGTTGGATATTTGATAATGAAAAAATTAACAGAAAACATTTTCCAACAAGTATGTTTGATGAGTAGTTCATATTTTATCATTCAATATGGTTACAGTATGTTAGCTGTTTGCTGTGTGATTTACAGCTTCTACTGTGTGATTATTAGCTAGATATGATTCAATAAAACAATAAATTTAAATGAAAAGATGTCTATGATAAATAAGTGTAATTTTCTGTTGCAATCTGCTGTAACTATATATAGAAAGAAAACAGAAATCAATTTAGATTTATTTATTTTTGGGTGGTGCTTACAAGGTTGGTAAAATCAAGCAAGTCTATACAAAGTTAGGATAGATAAAATATTTTCTGAAAATAGCAACTTTATATTCATTTAGAGATTTTATTTAAATGAACTTTGAAAATTGTAAAATATATTTTAATTTTAAAATCAAAATCACCTTGCACTTAAGACTAATCAACACTGACTTCATACATTTATAGATAAATTTTTAGTAAAAATATTACGGCTTGAGTGTAATCAGACTTACTGCCAGGACCTCTTACCTTTTCACAGCTATTAAAAACATGTTAAAACTAATTCGAGCAATAATGTTTTATGTGACACACTTTAATGTACCGATACATAAGAAGTAATGTTTTAAAACTGAGAAGGTATTTATCTTTGTGTAGTGCATCTATACATAAATAGGCACATACAAACATTTTGTTAAAACAAACAAAAAAAAACATTTAAAATGATCGCATGACTGGTGTAAAACTCATGTTATAAAAGTGTATGAAATCTAGCTTTAGAACTTTAAAACAATCTTACCTTCCAACATGTTTACAACCAATTCACTTTGGAAATATGAATGCTGACTACCAACTCCTTTAGTTAAATTCTGAAACCAACTGCTAAATCTACTGTTTTCTAGTGGAATATTAGGTTTCAGTTCTTCTGTGTTATAATTCTGAAAATAAACATGCATTATGTACCTTCGTATAACCATAGCTGAATTACAAAATTTCAGACTCACTACTATAAAACAAACATGTCATTGATTCTTGTCTAATTATCTACAATAAAGAAATGTATATACCTCCAATCATATGTAGAATCCATTACAAGTTCTTTTCTATTTGAATAACTGTTCATCAGTAGCTTACTTTTTCTAGTAAATACATTTTCCAGACCAGTGAAGCAAACTTTTCTTGCCTAATTTTAGGTTCAACAAAGCAAAATATATACTTTTCTTTGTTTTTTTTTATCCAGGACAACATTTTACAATGGGCCATCTGTAGTACACTTGCCTCAGGAACTGAACCTCAAAACTTTAGTTTTAACTCTTCAAATTTATAGCTGAGTTATCACTGAGAATTTTATTTTCATACATCTTCAGATGTGCTACTAATTGAATAGTTTATGTACATATATATAAAGTTTGTATTATATTTTGTTCCTAAACTGACCATAATTTGTCTACTTCTACCTGCAAGTTATGTTTTATGTAAGGTAGATTGACTTTTACTTTGAGTACATTCACTTGTGTTGTTTGAGGAACAAATACCAGATGAGGTTAATTTATCTTTCTTTAGGCTTAAATATATATTAACCTTCATGATACCAAAACAAGGAAGCAACATATAATTTATAACCTTCAACTAAACATAACTATTATTTCAGGAGCATGTTCAGTCTGAAATATTTCATTGAAGTCAAATCCTGGAGTAGGACCTCTAGATTTTCTCCATTTTCAGAGTGCTCAATTTTATCATTGATCTCCATTTTCTTCAGATTTATCTCCAACTGGCACATTTGCTGTTACTATATTTAAAACAACAACACCAAGCCCAATACAATAATGCCAGTCAGGAAAGTTTTACAAATCACAAAATTTTAATGGGTCATACTTTTTATTTTACTATAAAATAGCCTTCATTGACAGCATAATTTGATTTTTCAATATTGTAGTCTTTTTTATTTATTTTTTACACATAGG